>NC_073730.1:912500-1142500 GCF_023634155.1 Falco peregrinus
TCAGACAGCACTGGCTGGCTGCTGGCCGGGCAGGGGGAGACCCCCGACAGCAGCTGCGGGAATTGGGGGGAAGGAGCAGGCACAAACGGATCCCGCAGGAGCCCAGACGCAGCGTGGAAGCTGCGGTGCTGGAAAGCCACAGGGCTCTGCATCTCCTTGCACAGCACCCCGCCTGCCACAGCTCTGCGCTGGCCATTTTTTGTATTGTACAACATTTATCTCAGGTACCACGATGTGGCTGATAGTCATAATGTATAGTCTTTGAAAAAGATTTTAATGTAATTACCTTGCTCATTACAGAGCACAAGAAATATATAAAAACCTACACAAAAGCAAAAAGCTCAGCCCCCCTGGGGTTACCTGGCCAAGCAGAACCCTGGGGAGGCTCTGGGGTCCTTCCCCTCCGTCTCCCCACGCAGGCTCTGCCAACACAGCACTGTCACCTTCCCAGAGCCACTGTCCTAAGTGCTTCTACCCAGCACACTGTGGGAGAAATCCAGTCCCTTGAGTCACATTTGAGTGACACATGATTACCTTTGTTTGTTGTCCTCTCCCAGCTGATCTATCACTTATTTTTAGCCTGAACTTCAGGTTATAAAACGCTTTCAAACAACACTGGCAGTGGTTAGCAGTCTTTGTGCCGCTTAGCTCTGCTTGAGAAAATAAACTTTTTGCATCTTTGCAAGTTTGTTTCTCAGCTTTTAAGCTGTGACAAGTCTCCAGCCCGCTACAACCTTGTTGCTGCCCTGGCAAAGCCAGAGCAGGTTCCTAGCAGAGCTTATTAGCCTGGGGTTCACACCTCACCTGTTATATCCACTCTGTTCCTGGGAGACATAAGAGGCAAAGAAGCCAAGGGACTATGGAGCATCCGGCACAACAGCCACCTTCGACAAGCTCTGTGTCACCACCTTGTGGATTTTTGAACGTCAAATGACAACGCAGAAGGCAAAACCCCATCCCTAGTACATAGAGATCTCCCAAGGCAATCAGAACTTCTAAGCTGTGTTAAGACAGGCTTCCTCAATTGTCACACTGGGATTTAATGACATTTAATTGTATGAAGCTTTATTTAATTTGCAAATATTTAAAACTCAAGAGCTCCATTTATCCCCTTGCAACTGTAAGAAACTTTACTCCAAAAATGATTGACAGTAGGCACCCTGAGGGCAGTTTTTGTGTTTATTAGCCTGATTAGGCTAATAATGAAGACATGCATTTAATTTAACATAGTTCAGGACTCTTCTTCCAAAATACATGCACAAATCAAATGTTAACCTGGTATGCATTTAAAAAAATATATATGCCATAGAAGATTGAAATAATTCTAGAAAACAACTTAAGCAAAACAAAATACTCCAGAATTTTCACAGTCCTGGTGCTGTAGTAGCTTAAAGAGCTGCAGAACCATTTTCCAAGGAATCATGTAGGAGTGCCCTCAGACTTAACACAAAACGAATATGTTGGCCTAATTCTTGATTTGGGGAACATTTTCACTAATTCCTAGAAGTGTGACTGGTCCCTGTCCCTGCACTCTTACAATAGGTAGCTGCACTGACCTTTTTATTTTGCTGCCTGAAGTAGCTAGGCAGGCTTTACAGTGGCCAGATCTTAGAAGAAGAAAAAGAAATGAACTGTTCTCTGTCATCCAATGAGCACCCGTAAGTCGATCTGCATCCAAGGCTCTTTAACCTTCCATCTTCAAAGGTATGCTAAATTCTCCATTCTGACACGTGCCTCTAAAAACAGCCAACAGGCTTTGGACCTACAGCTTTCTCAGATTATCTTCACATCTAGTCTCAGAGAGCTTTCTCTCCACAGCTGACGCCCTCAGCTTGGTCAGTTCCGCCACCCTGACTGCCGCTGGCTCAAGCAAGGCTGCCAGGAAGCACTTGGCTGAGCAAATAATTGTGAATGAAATATTTGATCTAGGGTAACAGCAAAATGAAATTAAATGTTTTAACCAAGTGTGACTGTACATGTTGCTTACATGGCTCTCTAAGTATTTTCAATTATGTTTTGTAAAGAGAGATTAGGAATACGCAGTGATAAACTAGGAGCACTGAATCTTTTGAGTGACTGATTGTTCCTTTAATGACTTCAAGCAAAAGAAAAATGAAGTTTCCTTCCTTTGTAATGAAAGAAACATGACACTTACCTGGGTCCACACACAGGTTTATGGGAATGAAACGATGTGTTTTCCTACTGAAACCTGTGTGTATGTCCTACTCGTGTGTGTGAAATTTCCCACTGAAATCCCACATATGGGACAGAACAAGATTTTGTGCATTTAGAAGAATATTATCAGTTCGCAGAGTCCAATAGAACAAAATAATTTCCACCTTGTCAACTATTAATTATCTTTTTTATTTGTTCTAAAAACACTAGGCTAAAAGCCAGCAAGAAATAGTAAAAATATCACAACTGTAACATACAAAACCTCAAACAAAAAGAAATACTGTACCAATAAAAATCTACAAGGTTTGGAGGAAAACTTTTAAGTATTTTCCAATTCTGAAAACAGGTCAGATGCATTCATGAAAACAGTCCCTTTAAATAAAAGTAAGCATAAGAAATAGATGTGCAAGCATGCAGAATTTTAAGCTTTATGAGTAAACAGAATGTGTTTTCTGTCAGAACCGTTGCAATCATTCAAATGCCAATCTCCAAACTCTTCTTTGAGTCTAACATTGAAATCTCAGATTAATGGATGTGGAGCAACAAGGACACCTTGAGGCAAGTCAGAAAAATGCAAAATTCCCTATTCCACATTGACATGAGAGGACTTACAGATTCTCCATAAACCTGAATTCCTTGGAATTGCCACCTGATGCAAACGATAAGCTCTTAAAACTGTTAGGCAAAGTCCCACGTGTTCCACAGAGTAGTATTAAAGCAGTGCTTGGTCAGCACTCCTGAAATGCTAGAATATATGCTTACCAGTTGGGTTAATCTACTTGTTGATAGTTTTGAAGACAGACCTGTTTTTGCAATGCACTATTCTTGTTATTCTGAGTTGCTTTTCTCCTCATTACAGAACTCAAAAAAAAATCCTTCCCACTGCTCAGTATTACACTGTACATATTTTTAAAAGACAAAGTATAAAAATAGTGAAAAGGTTTCTGAACAAGTATTAAATGCAAATTACACAAAAATTAAACTTTCACAGTTCTTTGTCACTCTCTACAAGTTTCAAGTATTCCTTTAAATTTTTACCTTTGAAAAACTGATATAATACTAAATATTCCCCTCCTCAAAAAAAAAAAAAGAAAAAGTGGGAAGAGGAAGAAATCTTACACTCTTATTTTGTTTAATATTTTTTGCACATGACAAAGCACTTTTTTTTTTTAGTATAGCTTCTAAGTTAGAACTGGAGCTGTGGGGCCATTTGTAGAGCTCTCTGTTCCCTTAGTGCTATCTGCAGCCTTAGAATCTTCACACACTTCAGAAGGCTCATTTTCCTCTGGCGCTGGTGGTGTAAGATCAATAGTGATTAAATCAGCTTCCTGATCTTTTTTTTCTACCTCACTGCAAAATTCAACTTTATCTTCCTGCTGGCTGCTCTTCTTTACTTGTCCATTCTGTGCAGGGTAGGTGCTGGCAATGGTGTCATACAGAAATTGGTAATGTTCCTTAAGGATGAAGAGAAGAAGATAGTATGAATGGAATGCTCAGAGCCCAAGAATAAACCTATTCTTTCTCTATTTTCTTAAATTTTAGAAAGTAATATGTAGTTGAACATGCAAGACTGCATAGGAAGCAGCTTCCACAGTTTCTGGTGTGCAGAGTGTTGCTTCTATGGTTTATTCTGATTTCATGTGTACGTACTGTTTCTGTAACTGCCTGCACCAGACGTTCCAAGTTTGTCACTCAGTACCCTCTTGGTGCACAATGTACAAAAAATTTGCTTTTCACAGCACCCAAGTTGTAAACAACAGGTATTGTAAGGAGTCCAGGAAAGCCATCTAATAACCTGCCCCATCTCGTTGACACCGGTCTGGTTTGTTAGTACATGCACAGTGCATGCCGGAGACATCACTCCTCTGGAGGGATTTAACCAAAACAAGCCCAGGGCCGCCAGCCTGTGAAATGGAGTTAGCCCTCTAACTGCAGAAGGGACACTGTGCATGTGCACCCCTCAGCCAATGGCAGAACCATCAATTTATGCAATTTATAGTTTTATAATATGCCCCGTTCCACAAAGGTGTTACAGAATTGCAGCTCTGGACATCTCACAGACTCCTTCATTCTTATATAGTAGCGGCCAGTTCCCAAGTAGTGGTGACTGGCTGTGAATGTCCTGATTAGAAGTAGTGTTCCCTATGAAGAAATTATGCATAAGGTTATGAGGACATTAGTGATCATGCTAAGTAATCTCATATGTTTTTTCTGGTAATTCCTAAGATTTACTTACAAAGTTGGAGACCACTCCCAGCCTGGTACGACGAAGAGCTTTTACTACTTGGAAAACATCTATTACTTCTTCTATTTCTGCACTTTCCAAGAGGGTCATTAAAGCACAAAATACACCAGTCTGCTGTGATCCATCACTAGAAGATGATGTAAAATGTACATGTAAATTTAAAATGTAAAATCAGCAAGTCCTCTCACTAAATGTTAGATTTATTTCAAGGCCTACATAATGAATTACATTTCCAAAACATTTTTGACTAGACTGAAATTGTTACAATTGAGAATATCTGTAAGACACACACAAGACACAGTTTATCTAGAGGCTACCTGGATCTCACGTGGCCACTTAAGGGGTAAGAGAGAAATGAGAAGCTTCAGACTTACATTTCCAACAATTGTTAGCAGGATTGTCCTCTGTTTTAGATGGTATGCAAGACTATTCCTGGAAATGGTCCTAAAAAATGAGCTTTCTGTACTGGAGCAAGAGATTAACCTAAAAGCTGTAGTAGTATGCTACAAGAGCACTCTGACCTAGAATTTCTTCTCAAAATACATGTACCAGACAAGAGAAGCTAGCTCTGACCACCTACTCCATGCCCATGCTGGCCAAGGAGAAGTGTGCTCACTTTTCATGATTGCAATCCAAAAGGTCAAGCTTGAGCCATTCAAGGACTCTTCTAGGGAGAGCTGAGTCTCCAGACACATGGAAAGGCTTGGTGGAAAAGGTAGGCATCCCAAAACCGAGGTTGCTATGTATATCCAGAACTTAGAGCTAGGTTAAGGTACGTGCTGAATTCAGACCCACCGGCAGTGGATGACGAGCGGGACACTGCGGGTACTCCTGTTGTCCTCAGTGCCTGATCTGACTGGAACCTTTTGTCTGAGGTTGAAAATCATGCTAACTAAATCTTTGGGGTTTTCTGGAATATCCAAGCCACTCCACTTGTGATACTGGTATTGATATACCTTCTGTGTTTCTTTTGTCTGAAAAACAGCAGTGGAGACGTAGTCAATGTTCAGGTTAAAATAAAGATTCATATAGTACATCTATTGCAGCTGATTTGTAAAAGAAAAATTATATTCCTGAGGAACTGCATGGTGATGTAAGTTTTACTTCATGAATATGAGGTAGTAGAAATCCAAGCTTTGCTCAAAGTACAGAAGACAGCTGGCCTCCTGAGACTCCACTACCACCACCTCAGCAATCCCCTAAACAGAAATGCTGAGCTAATTCATAGCATTTATCATGACTGGCTGCTGGTCTGGAGGAGAAAAATATTTCCATTTCTTACAACAGGAGGTAAGCGCTGTGGAAACTGTTCCTTCCCTTTCTTTAGGCTAAGTTTATAATAGGGAATGAAATTTAAAACTTCCTTTTGGAATTTGCAAAGAAACTTTTACCTTCAGATGTGTAACAACAAATGCACGTATGGTATAGCTAGAACAACAGTTGACATCTGTCATTTGAACTTCTATGCCATCGTACACTTGTTTTCCTTCTCCCCAGTACTGTGCACAGAGTTCCTAAAATAGATAAAACTACAAGTCAGTGCTCCATTCAAACCTGCTTTGAATTTATCTTCCACATGCACTTACAGAATATATTGACTTTAAAGTAGTGGGAATGTCACTGTATTTTAAAGTACAGCATCATACACTTGTCCCCTCATTAGAAAGTAAATTAAGAAGGTACATAATAGGACAGATTATATTGGAAGTGCAAATTCCTCATCCTATGCAACATGCTTAAATGGAGGAAGGGAATAAGAGAGTGCAGTGCAGTGTTTTCTTTGCACGTAGAGGACCCATAATGTGTCGGTGTGAAGACATGATCTCACCTGATCTCCTTCTTTCAGCTCTGTCAGCATAACAATGACTTTGACTTTTCTTTGGAAGACCATTTGCCAGAAGTCAGAGATAGTTTCCTGCAGTGGTCCCTGTGTTGCAATCATGGCTTTTGGACCCCAGTAACCCTATTAAAGAAATTTGAAGTATTTTTTTCTTAAATTCATTTGAAATGTGATTGTCAAGCAACAGAACTCATTGCCAGGTAATGAATACCCAGCAAAATAAACTAATGAACCCTTTTATTTATAGAGAAAGTATGCCTATCACATTAGGCGATGGTTTTACAGGAATTCTACGAGCCAAATGGCATTAAATTCAGTCCCCTAAACAACACTACCACTTCCAGACTGACAACAAGGTATACTCATGCCCCAGTGGATGAGATCTCACCCTGCTGTTTTCTGCAAAGCATGTTTTTAAGGGCTAAAACATTTAGTTCTACCCAGCTGTTTAATTTGACCACTAAGAAACTGAGTTTATACCACATAAGATTGGTGCACCAGTTTACACTGAGCTACCCAAAAGTAAAAATACATCTCTTCTGAATAGATATCCTAACTATCCAGCATTTTAAAAAATTCAGATAAATCAAATTTAGCTTGTCATTCCAAAAAAGTTACTTCATTAGTGACAAATAACTGCTATCCACCTTTTGGAGGTATATATGATACCAAAAAACCTGATGGCCCCACTTTTCACTAGTAGGGTTTTGTATATGTGAATAACTAGACTTGCATTTCACTAACAGGGAAAATTTTAATGTGGATCAACTTGTAGGCAGATGCCCACTAAGAGAAATACATGAGGCCAGTCTGAATGCTAGTGGTTTGAAACAACACACACAAAAATATGTTCCTGTGTTTAGTCTCACTATTTGAGACCACACGGTTTAAGGCCATGTAAGAGAAAAAGATGATCTCATTACTGCAGCAAACTGTAGATTTTCATGATTAAAACTACAGATGGATTTGCCAATCGACTGTCAGAACTTTCTCCCTTATTCAGGTGAATCCTGTTCTATTTGTGAAGCCAGTAAGCGAGTAAGAGCTCAAGCTAGAATATTGTTTTAGCTGCGAGCTTGTGAAATACTTGCAGTGGATCCTCTCAATACATACAGTTATGAAAGAAGCATTGATGTATCTGGTTGATTCCTCACAGTCACTGTCCTCATCTGAGGAATCATCCGAATCATGTTCACCCTCCTTACTGCATTCATCTTCGTGCCTGATGGGCACCCGGTTAAAGTCATCTGCACGAGACAAAGTGTCACCGTCAGGCCATGCTGCCACTCAGGTACAGCATTGAGGGGGCTTCTGCATGTGCAGGGTGGGAAATGGATAGAAAAAGGGCAGTCCTTTCACAACAGACTGCAGAACAAAGGCCACTTTATTTGAAATAAACTCTCCCAATAATTCACACTTTTAAAAACTCATCTCTTTTTTTTAAAACACTATCAGAAGTTTCTAGTTTTACAGTATTGAGAAAGTTAATCAAATATATCTCAGTAATGTAATTTACTGTCCTCATTTTTTCAAAATTTAGTAGGTTTTCTTACAGAAGATAACAGATAAAATATGGGAAGGTTCATGGAAAATACTTACATGGAATTACATTGGCATTCCTATTTTTGCTTTTATTTTCTTCACGATTCCCAGTGTTCTGTGTCCGCCACCCTTTATAGGAAGGTAATCTCTAAAGAAAGAGGATGTTTGGTATTATGCTTGATTAAAATGGTTCCTGGGATCATTGTCCCTTCTGGACACCCACACCCAGTCTTCTTCTCCCAGCGCCTTACTTCTTAACTTTAATGATTTAAACTTTGGCCACATCTGGGCTATAATTTAAAAATGCCTGCTATACCACGTACAACAGCACGGGACATCAAGCACACAGACACAAGTAATCATTCTATGCTCCTCATCTTTGTTACAAATATTAATATCAAAAGCAGGAATAAAATTTCATTAATTTATACCTTTTTTCATAAACATAAAGAAACTGTTTCTGTGGCAGAGAAATAAGATAGCACAGAAATTATCTATTATGTCGGGTATCTCTATCTCATGACTACCGTGCAAGGCATGTTCTGATGTAAGTGCAAGGTAAGGGCACTAGAATGCAATGCTTATTTACCTGAAACTCTGCCTCCAACAGAGAAGGTTCACTCGGAGGATCTTTTCTTTTCAGATTGTTGAGGTAGGAGTGCAGCTCTGAGAGACTGACCTCTGTTTCTCCATACTGATTGTATTCCACTAGCGCTTGATGGATAAGGATGTACTGAGACTGGTGTTTCCCATTTGATGGGTTTAAAAATGAAGTTATTAATAAGTAAAAACAAAACCAACATAAGAATTATATCACTCTTTTAAACCATTGTAAGAAACTATTACTCCCATGATGTTATTAGTGTTAATAATACGAAGCACTAAATACATATGTTATATTAAATACATAAATATTAAATAAATATTAAATAGGCATTAAATACAAGTATTAAAAATCAGAGTGGCTTCCAAGTTAGACATTTTGGAGGACATTTAGTGTGTAGGATGAACGGTGTTTGGCATATAAATGTAATGTCATTCAAGAAATATGCAACTGAGATTTGAAAGGTCTGCAAAACACTTAAATAAGTCAAAAACAGGCAATGCATCAGTCCATAACTTTTATTGTACTCTCAACTCTACTGAAGACAGTACCTAAACTGTCTACCTAGACAGACAGTTTTTAGAATCTGAAAATCAAGTTTGACTATGCAAGGTCAATTTTGCATTTGTGATTTGTATGCCAAAAGCTGGATTATCAACATAAAATGTTCTTCTTGGCTTCTTTTTTAAAGCCTAAACTTAAAAGTTGAGGTTTCTAAACCTGGAAAACTGTGTTGGAAGTTTTTCTCTCTCTTAATATTTTCCAGAGCTACATTTTGTATTAACAACTTCAACTGAATTGCAGCAAAACCCAAAACAGAACAGCGCAGTTCTGAGCAATACTGATGAAACCCTAGCAAAGGAGAATACTAAGTGACAGGAGTTTTAGTGACATACCTCCACTTGAACCATGAGGCACCGCTGCCGACGCAGCTTCACAACATAGCCATAAACATCTACTCTGCCTTCTGCATCCAGCCCCTCCAGCATGGCATCAATTCCTATATATGTCCCAGTGCGCCCCACGCCAGCACTGCAAAGCACAAAGGGATTTGGTTATCGAGTGGGAATGGTATCACTGACGGGAACAGTCAGTGAGAAAGCATAAGAGAAAATGTGTAACAGGACACGAAGCAACTGAAAACAGTTCTTGCTGTAAATTAATTGGCAACACAAAAAAAAAAAAAAAAAAAAAAAAGATTAATTTGCATTTTAAATACCTTTCATTGAAAGTAAGGCAAATATGGCCAAAAGTGGTGATTATAGCCAGAGTAGCCCAACATTTATCTGGCTGCTTTCTGAAAGTCCAAAAGTTTGTGTATCCTCAAATTTTATCAACCCAATTATCAGATCCTTCAGAAAACTGGCCTTTTTAATGCATCTTTGTCTGCCTTACTTTCAAGTAATCAAGTCATAAAATTTAGGATTAGTCAAATACCTTTGCCAGCTCCCTTTTCTGAATAGCTTTATTTCATGTTCATATAACGTTAACAAAATTTTACTGTTAACATTAACATTAACAAAATCATATGTATTTACCTGCAATGAACCACTATTGGGCCACTAAAAAAGTTGCTGAGAGCATTAACTCTGCGTCGGAGTTTAAGAAGGAGATGTGGATCCTCAGGGACTCCATGGTCTGGCCAGCTTGTAAACTGAATATGAGTGACATCTCTTCCAGCTGTCCTTTCCTTTCCCTAGACAAAGTGAAATGTGGGGGTTTTTAATATATATACACAAAGCCAAAATCAAGTGCAGATATACAAAGCAGAAGAAAAATAAGGGCAACAGTCATCAAATGTTGAAACAGAAATTTCTCTTTCATTCAGTGTGCTGTAATGTTGTAATCCAAATGGTCTCAGGTTACAAGATTTTTCATATTCAATTTTAATTTAAAAATATCCATGAATCAGGAATACACAAGACTCCAACAGAGGACAAGCAGGAGGTTCATTGTTGCTAAAAATAAGTTTTTCTCAGGTTAGCCTATGATCCAGAGTACAATAGTCTCCCCACTCTTGGCCCGTGTATAGTTCTGCTTACTTCAAGGGGTACAGACTGGTAATTCTCTTGCATCTCCTAGGAGGAGCCTGCTGATTACAACAGATTTAAAAAGAAGAAAAAAATAAACTGCAACTCAGAGTTCTACCATTTAGAAGTAGGTACAATAAACCCTTTGATTTTTCATGAGACTGACTCTCTTAAGTCACTTGATTAAATCACGTCAGGTCTTGAGTCCTGCTTTCATATATTGCTGCTAGATTAAAAGAGAGGACATACACTTTGGTAACCATGATTATAAAAACAAAATGAGAAAGACATCTCACTGGCATTCTGTCACTGGCCAAGATTTAGCATGGCTATACAGGCCACTGCCCAGTAACGACCAAGTTCGTATTCAAAGTTGAACTATCCAGTTGTGGCACAGTTATTCACACAG
Source organism: Falco peregrinus (assembly GCF_023634155.1). NCBI lineage: Eukaryota > Metazoa > Chordata > Aves > Falconiformes > Falconidae > Falco > Falco peregrinus. Next base: position 923,346 of record NC_073730.1, read on the forward strand.
TTATTTGCGATTGTTTCAGTAATTATACATCACTATTCCACCAGAACTGCAGAATCCACTTTCTCACCAGGGACCACTCTCAAATTCCACAACCAATATCAGTTTTGTCTATATTAATGTGATGTCAGCCAGAGAGCAGACAGCTCTCAAAATATCAGCTCTCAACCTGCAGCAGTCTCTTAGTTCTAAGGTCAGATTCTTGTAGTCACAGAGCAGTGTCTTTGTTAATAGTTAATTCTTAACATCCCGATGTTCTTACTGTCTTCGTGTGAAGTTACAACTTCCTTTTAATCAGACTACTTCCTGAGAAAATTTTAATGCCACATGAGACAGCAGAATGGGAATTTCCAGCCGTAGTCATGGATCAAGATGGGTGGAGTCTGTCACAACCATTTTGCTGAAGATCCCTCAGCAGATTTACTCTTCGAGTCTCAATGCTTTTAGCTACGACTTACGCCCCATTTACCCTCACTGAAATACTTTCTCAAAAGGCCTGTGAGGAACATTTGGCCTTAAATGGCCAATTTTGTTCTCAATTACACACAGAGCAACTAATGAGATTTCAGATGTATAAAAGACAGCAATTAACCAGCCTTAATGATTCTACATGTAGCCAAATGATAATTTAAAAAAAACACTTATGTTTATAAATGCACTTGAGATTGCCCGAATTTGTAATTGTCCCACCGTACAATTACCATGAGGGTAGATAATGTCACTCTATGATTCACATTGACTTTACTTGCAGAAGGTTATGCTGAGATACACACAAACCAGTAACATTTCTGTGTTAAAGAACAAGCTGAACATCTAAGGAAATCACCATGTGTGAAGTTCTCCGTACTTAACAGCATATTAACAGTTTCCTCCTAAATGTATATTCCAGAGTACAAAGAAAAATACATTCTAAGTTGGGAAATATATTTCTAACTCACATTTCTTGTAAGGAATGACACCTACAGCTAAGAAGTTTTCTCCTAAGCTGTATACTGCACAGGGAAAAACAGCAGTGCTTCTCCCATTGATAACTGACTCTTCTTTTAAAAGGATCTCTCAACGACGCTTACAGACTTGAATAGCCCAGTTCCAGTCAGCCTTACACTTTTGAATCAACTTACGTTTGTGATGTGTAGTTTTTGAATGACATAGTCTGGACACGTTTTACTTTCATTGATCTTCACGATGATGTCCCCATACATTGCAGATCCATTCTCCATTGATGGCCAGTACTGGGCACATTTGTTCTGTGAAGATATGAAGTTAGGTGAGTAGCATGACGTAAAGTGGCAGAGATCTGAGAGCTACAAGTCTGATTTAAAATAGATGGCAACTCAGTATAGTTTTACCAACTTCTGACAGGTCTTGTACTCCCCTGAAAAGGCTGTCACTGCTTAGGATGCCAGTGCCAAGTAATTCCAAATATCCAACAGTTCAGGTCTCTGACCTGAAATTTATGCCCATGGAATTTAGCTTTGAATATAAAGTGGGGAAAAAATCCTGTACACAAGCTGAAAAAGTGAACAGCTACTGCTGCTGTTGCCTGAAGGTTGTAGAAAAGTTTGTGGCTACTTCTATGGCTTTTCAGTCTTCGGTGAGGGATGTTGGCCCTGCCTGCCTATAGCATCAACTTGGGGATGCTGTAAATCTGCATGCTACCAACATTTTCACCTTTAAAAGCAGTTAAAACAGCAGTTCCTCTTCTTTCTGCTGTATCTGGAATAAGGAATAAAAGCAAGCCAGAAGCATCTAGAAGCATGCAGTTGAAGGTAGGGCAAAGACAACAGATAAAAAAAATATTCTGTCTAGGATTTACTGAGGGCATTGCCAGGATATCAAAAGATAATACATAGGAGAAAAATACAAATGATATCTTTTATGACAGGTCTGTGAGGAGCTAGAATTCTACCTTGAGCCCTTTTCTGGATTTATTAGCTATAGTTTGGAAGCTGTCTGTCTGCTACTTATAGCTGTGACTAAAGTGACATTTTCTGATGAGACTGGTAATTCCATAGGGCAACACTGCTTTGATATGCTTTCCTACATAGGTTTTGCCACAAGAGAACAGCAAAGAATGAATACAAAGTACTAAGAAGAAAATGTAGTTCACCAGAGCACAGCAACTCATTCTGTTTTCAGATAAAAGAAGGATGGAAAGATGGATATTTCTCACCCTCTTTCCTTCCTCACAGCGAGTCACCATGACAATAATTGTTGCCTTCTGTTCCCAGATCATCCTCCAGAAATCATCCATGGTTTCATCCTTGGGGCCTAGCAGGAAATGTTTAAGAGAGTTTTTCAGAAAAACTACATGAAAAAAAAAAAACAAAAAACCTTGCCTTCTTGACTCGCTTAGCCACACAGTCTGAAAACCTAACCAGAGATCATGCAAAGAATAGCCACAGACTTGATTTCATTATGACTGCTGCCATTATGCTACAACATTTTAAAAGTCTCATATATAACTTCAGTGCATAGCTGTGAAATCTGAAAACTTTTGGTGTAAAACTATACATCATGAGAAATCTGTCTTTGAAGTACAATTTATTTATCTTAACAAAATGTCTTAAGCAAAAATTCATTGGCAACTTCTTCCTATTAGATATCAGAATTTCAGATTTTCAATTTTTCTTTAAATTTACTAATACTTTTTTACTATTTTTTAACAAAAAATGGATTAATAAAGAAAGCATATTCTTTTAATGTTAAAAAATACCTTGTGCAGCAATGTATTTTCTTGGTTCTTTGAAGCCCTGTAAGAAAGTATAACATTATCAATGCACAGAAAGGAAGCATGATCAATTCAAAAGATTTGCCACTTTCAAAATAGATTCGATATCCAACAGTCCAATAATGCCAAATACATTATAAAGATGGAAAAAACTCAAATGGAAATCCTCAAATGAGTTCATGAAATGTACAGACTACAGAATTTCTTCATAGCACCTAAGACTTTTTTTAAGAATAAGTCACTCACATCAATATAACTTGCATTGATATAGTCTGATCCTGGGTCTCCTGGGATCTCCGAGAGCTCAACACGGTTATGATCATCTGTTTAAGTCATTTAAAACAAAATAATTATCTCAAGGCACTGAGAAAAAAAATACTTACAAAACATGCAAAAGTTGTAACAAATACTCACATGGAAGGATATCAATGTAGCGGTTCTTGTTCTGATTATGGCTTTTTTTGGCCTCCTTTATTGAAAATTTAGTGAAAACTCTAGGAATACTCTGTAAAATACAACGTTTCTTTACTGGGTAAGCATATTGCTAAAATAGCTTCTACTTATAGTCAAATGTGTATGGAAGAAATTTGGTACTCCCGAGTCTGGAAGGTAAAATTCTGTTTCATATGCCAGTACTTCACATATTTATCTAAAATCAACAATTTATTTTCCCTTAATATAAATAATGTATATATATCCACAATTATATATTTTTATATCCTCATGGCTATGCAGTAAGAGAAAGTATTAAGATGTACTTTAGAATGAGAAGTATTTAAACTGTATTTTACACTTCTGCTGAAAACCACCTTCAGGAAAAAAAGTGCCATGATCTTATAATGAGGAAAGGTTGGTAGCAAAATTAACTGAAACCTATTCGCTCTTAGATGGGAATTAACTCAGTTTCTTAGATTCTTATTATTTTATATACTTATAACCAGTGCATACACTTCACACAACTCTTGAACAGAATTATTCCAACCACCTGGCTACAAATCTGTGGTATATTTTAAGCCAAAACCAAACCTGAAATTCATCCAAGAAAAGTCTTCCTTCATCAGCAATCTTCCTCTTGTACATGTCCAGCAGTTGCTCCGAAGGTATTGGCTCGATGTTCAGAAGTTGCCTGTCATCATCTTTAACTGTGTAAATACATTGAACATTTATTGCTACTGTCTTTGAAAATGTAGATTGCATTTCAATAAATGTGATTCTCAAACTGTCAGATAAATTAACAAAAGGACAACCTCTTTAGCAAAGCATGTTTAGTTTTCAAAACAATGGTGTTGCCTAAGGCAGGTTGAGCAAACGGGCCCTGGGCAGAGCAGAACCTGTTCACCTCTGCCACCCCACTGGATGAGGAGGAGGCTACCCACAAGGACATTGCATCAACAGCATTTCTGTACAAGGTGGGGACTGTCACGTCCAGATCACCACAACAGCCCCAACATCCACAACAGTTCATGGCCTTGCCCTCTGCTTCAGTTCTGGTCATCTATCGTCAGCGGTAAAACAGATTACTGTGCAATCAACCTACAAATGTAACAACATGTGGTGCCTACTTTTACAAATTTCTCCAAATTATTCTCTGAGTTGCAATAATCTGTATTATCTTTAATGATAAAGTAATGACTGAACAAGATCTAACATCTCTAACTGGACATTTATTCATTTTTAATTTACACTGAAAAGATATTTTTTTTAACAATCATGTGTCAAAGCAAATGGATTTGAATATTAACACAACTTCTCATTTAATGTTGTTAATTTCTGTGGGCTCAAATGACATAAATTATTTCATTCTTGAAGTTTCCTGGTATCGACTGATTCTGCCTTTCTTCATAGGCTTTGAAATTTTGCAGTAAAAACTGACTGGCTTATGTTTAAATTCTTGCTTTGAAAAAGGTGCACAGGAAAGGCAAATTCTGGTTGAAGCTGTATTTGATTCTGGACTTACTCTTAGGGCTAAACATACCACAACTATTATCTAGGATAATAAAATTTGGGTTGTAATTAAATAATAACCAAGAGTTTTTGAAGTACTGATAAACTTTCAACTCATTTAAGTATAAATACTTCTGCTATGTATTTTCTGAAGTATTTTTTCCTCCAAATGAGGTGTTATCCTGTTGATATCTATAATTTATTTATACGACCTAGAACGTAAATAATCCAAAGATGGCAGCTAGACATGTGACATTTTATTTCCACTTGCTAAATATATAAAGATACTTACTTGCAACAAGGTTCACGCCTTCAGAAGAATTGCTGTAAGAAACAAAAACATCTGTAAAAGCCTTGCCTAGTAAGACATATAGATGATAATGAGTTAAGCAGTTTGGTATGTGAACACCAAGACCATTTATAATCAGCAGCTGCATTACAAGCTCTCTGTGAAATTAGTACAAGAGGGCTACAACTGGGACTTAGAGGCCCAACGCAGAGGTGGTTGGAAGCCTTGTCCTCCTACTCTGAGTGTTATTGAGGGGGAGAAACAAGAGAACCACATCAAACAGCTTTACTGCTTGCACAACTTTGTCCATATTACCTGCAGCAAATACCTTTAGTTTCTTCACTGGAGTGCCTGCTCACACCATCTTTGTTTCTCTTGCTAAATAAGTGACAAAAAGCTAACATATACATAAAATACAATGAAATTGAGTTTAATTGCTAAGTAGCCAAGAACAAGCCAGACTCTCTGGAGCTGTACAAGCAAAAATTAGCTTTGCTTCCTTAAGCATAGAAGTTTCCATCTGAGCAAGAGCAGCTCCCTGTCCCGCTAAGGGACAGAACAGGGCAGGGAACAGGGCTGGAAGACACAAGTCCCCAAGTTGTGCTGTTGCCGGAGGGCTGACGTGTTTCTGAAGAAACTGCCCTAACTGCTCTGTCTCTACCAGCAGCAAATGCCCCCTCACACGTTGCACCACCTCCTTCACAGCAATAGCAGCAATTATCCTGGTCTTCCAGTGCTCTGGCAGCCATCAGGGAAGGCAGTGCCCACTCTTCTGCCAGCATCCACTGTCCTGCAGACCTGCCAAGGCACCTAGAGATGACTATAATAAACAAAGCCTCCCTGAGATATTGGTTTGGGTGAATAGACATTTGGAAGTGTTCCAAGAAAGTGTGTATTATTTTCACTACTTTAAATTTAAATAATGGAGGAAAAGGTTTCTGACATTTGTGAACATTTTTTCACAAAACTAGTGACGAGACATTTTGTTCCAGCAGATGGGCTCTTCTGTGCCCTAAGAATGAGTATAGCAGAGAGATTTGAAATCTTTCATTGCATTTGCATTGGCAGACAAACCACTAAAACTTGAGTTCCTTTTGAAAGGATTAAAAGGTAAAAGGATGTCTTTTGTAACTTGTAAACTTGTAAAATTTTTGCTTTACCCATTGGGAAATCTTGTGGAAAAACAGAAAGCCTCCTCTCCCCACCCACCTGCTTTACATGAAACATGAAGCTTACCTAAGCTTTTTCTTGTGAAGTTCATAGATTTTGTACAGAACCAGTAGTAAAGCAATTGATGTCAGAACAATCAAGAATGCTAAGAATATAATCAGGGCTCTAGAATTATCTAGCAACAGAAAAAAGAATACATTTATTATTTCTTGAAAGCATAATTAATGGAATTTCAAAATTACATTTTTTTCCTTTTTTAAAAAGATCTGTATATTTCCTAGAATCAAGACACACTGACTTTTTTGTGAAAAAAATAATTAAATAGTTTTCAGATTTTAGTGTAAGTTTGTTATTCCAAAGTGCCAAAAACTTTTAAGCTCACAGAAAAGGAAGGAACTTCATTTCTTCATTAGTAAAACTGTCACTTAAACTCTCTACATCCATTGTCACAATGCTACAACTCACTCATTGGTTCGGCATTACCGCACCTGCCTCCCGCTCTGTGTGAGCGGTACACCTGAGCGGAGCTCTCAGCTGCTCCTCATCTGGGAGCTGGAACCCCGGACAAGTCACAGATGTTCAGTTCCTGAAATGCAGGCTCTGAACACAGGGAAACACTCCTGAAGTGAACACTTTAATTTAGAGACATGAATTTCTAGTTGCATTCAAATGTTTCCTGAAGAAACCACAGCTGTGTAATAATTCTGAATTACAGTCAATGACTTGTCAACACGATCTGTTACATTAATGCTGCATGAGGATATTGTTTTTTTCAAATGCAGATCAACTATTTACTATAAAAGGCAGTTTGGATTTTTAGTTAGGAGCAATTGTAGTGGAAATCACAGTTTACACTATTACTCTATGCTATGCTGAAGTCAATAAGTAAAAATGCTGTATATCTTTACTTACATCTGGTTTTTATACTCTTCTTTACTGGCTGCCCTCTATGTTCTCCATTAAACACCAAGATCTGCATGCAGTGGGTGAGAATAGAGAAGATATAACAAGTAAAATTTTCTGCATAAAAATTTTTATAAAGCAAAACACAATGGATATTCTAAATACATCCATCTATTTTCAACAGATCAACCTCACTGACGGCAGGATCTGCTGTCTATCTTTTTATAGCCATTTATAGTGCAGCTCAGGTTTCTGCTGAAGTTACAGCAAGATCTAGATCCAAAAATATGCAGATGACTGGAAAAAAAAGTTAGTGAAATAGAAGACATTTTACAAAATCAGACCTATCTCAAGAAAAAATCAAATTTATCTCTTATCAAAATAAAATCTCTCAACTCTGAAAAATAACCATGCAATACATAATAAACCATCATTATTTTATTTCCTTCAACAGTAAATATACAAATAGCCAACTGAATTGGATATTTTTAATACAAGTTCCTATATGGGAAGTAATTCATAGAAGTTTAAATTATAGAAGCCAAAATAAATATTTTTAAAAGATGCTTTCTTGCAACGTTAAATTTTGGATACTTTAACTGGTATTAAAATACTGACTTTGTTTAGATGTGTTTATACTTCAAAGTACATTTTACATTTATCCAATCCTTAATCGAAATTCCTGTCAGATCCAATAGTCAGCTTGAAGTTTGTACGTCAAATATTTCACTTTTCTGATGAAGCAAAATCAATCTTATCATTAAACTAAAGACTTAATGCTAAACAGTGGATAATATTAACACGACTGAAAAATAGCTATTTTAATAGTAATATTCTCCAGCTGCAAATCCTCCAAAAGGGGAGGAGAAGGACTTCCAGCACCATTGCTGACTGCAGACCAAGTTCTTCCTGAGCCTGCCTTCCCCCTAAGGGACACCTCTCCTGAAGGCTCAAAGGACTGTGCCCCAGCTCCCTCCCTCTGCTCTAAAAGGACGATGTGTTCAGGGGGTTGGTGGTTTCTGAATTCTGCAGCTGGAAAGAAAGCAACGGCAGGTGGTACCACCCAGAGGAGCAGCAGAGGTGGCAGAGAAAACAAGGAAGAAGCTTCTCAAATAGCAAAAGCCAGAAACCTAGTGCAGCAGTTGGGGTCAAAACCTCACTAAACCAACAAAGTATATTGGGTAGGTGCCTGGGTACTCTCTGAACAATTCAGTGTGCACACGGAAAGGAGTTGTGACATCCGCCAGCTCTCACAGGTGATCTGTTTTTCTCTGCAGCCTTCCATAACTTGACCCAGAATTCTTTCATTACTAGTTAAGTCCATAAGGCTTTCTCTGTTTTTCCAGTAAGAACTGGGCAAAATAAGTTTGAAGCAGAAGCAAGGGCTTAAAGCCAAGCAGATGCCAGTTTCTTCCGTGTGGCAAGCATTTTCGGCTCCTACAGGACCTCACTTTTATTTTCCAAATACAAACCTTTCTGAGTAGAATTTGTGGTCTTGGGCCAACACCTAGTACAACGCAAGTTGTACTGCATTTCCTCAGGAGACACATACAAGAGAGGAAAAGATTGTGGGAAAGGAATGAAAATGGTTCCTAAAAGTAAGAAAACTCCATCATTCCTACTGGTTACTTACTTACCTAAACTTTACTGAGAGGAGCTATCAGAATATAAAAAACATTCCTACTGGCCACATTAAGGGGATCAGGCAAAACCATTGGCTTTACAAGCAACAAATGCCAAAAGGGTGAAATGCCTGAAAGAAGAGAAAATAGCAGGAGGCCTTCAGGAGAGGGAAGCTTGTAAAGAAAGGATGATATATTTTGCAAGGAAACAAGGACAGGCTTGTAACAGGCTGATGTAAGGACATGAGAAAGGATCTGAACTGCTCTACACTAACTAGTCCCTGAAGCATCAAAAATCTTCACAGCAAAAAATTCTGAACAATTTATTTCTGAGCAATTATCTCAAGATTTAAACCCCGTATTTATTCTCTGATTGAAATGACAGTCACATATTCATTTAATGAAATTGTTGGAAACACTAAAATATTGGTTATACTTCAGAAACTGTTTTAAAACTTAGAGAAAACCCAAATTTCTCTCTGTCCAATGTACACACAATCCATTGAGCTTGTATTTCTCATGTTGTCAGAACCTATGTGGAATAGCACATAAGGGATTGATCAATAGGCTGGACACATAGCATTTTATTTCCGAAGTAACAGCTACTTCTTTACATCTGTGGCCTACAGATCCATAGATTAACTCCTCTGCCACCATATTTGCCTTTTTTCCTAAAATCAAATATAATATGATTAAACAATGAAAATACAGCAATATTTTATGTATTGAATTTAATAAGCCTACTTACCGTAAATGTATAGTTTGTCAAATACATGAGATTTTCTTTTTTAAAATCACAACGATTGTCGCTTCTGTCTTTTGTTCCATCATTTTCCCAAGTTAATTCAAATATTTTTTTTTCTCCATACACTTGTTGACTTTTGCACTTTATTTGGACAGCATTATCAGCTGTCAATGTTGCATTAACATCAGTCACTTGCTCTGGTTCTGTTCACAAAAGAAGCGTTACTGGTTCTATTCTCATGATTTCAAACCAAACATTTCAACAGCTGTATGTCTTCATGTCTATTTGTTATCTTCACTCTTAACAATTTCATTTTCTTCCTTAAACATTTCAGTCCCAATTTAACCAGATAAATAAAATCAATTTTGAGTTAACCATAGGCTTATCTGAATGGAAAAGTTGTGAAGGGGAACTGAAAAGGCTGGGATATTCAGAGCTTTTCTGACAGTCAGGCTGCAAAGATAATATGATGGCAAGTCTGTTGCGACTGACGTGAGTTTCTCATTTGAGGAACATGGGACAACAGACAAGATGGGAACAAACAGTATTCTGTGTGAGTCTATGTCTCAAAACTTCTGTAAATGAAATTTTCTACCAGGAGTTACTATTATATTTTAGTATTTGGAATAGCATCCTTTTGCTTAAAGTCTCACATTACCTTAAAGCTGGCCTAACTTTTAACTTTTTAATGACAAGGAATCTGTTAAATCTAATCTGTATTTTCCAACTCTAATTTTTTACGTTGTAGAAAATGGGTTTCAGACTGGGGGCACAGCCCAAGGGACCTCTCATTGAGAGCTTATAAAACTTTTCATCAAGTAAATAAACTTCTGCATAAGGCAGCTCCATTAGCCACATTTCAGTAGAACACCACCGTGGAAATATTCCTCAAAATCACTTCCATTTGCAAGCTAGCATATTAAAAAAAAACAAAAAAAAAACCCCAACCAAACAAAAATCCCACACACACACACAAAAAAAAAAAGGCAGTTGCTTTTTCCTTCTGATGAAGAGCTAAGATGTGTGAGGCTTTATGAGCAGATCGAATGTCCCGGGTGGGGAGTGGCAGGATATTTGGCTTGGCTGTGTGGTTATAACATATCTGCTCATTTTTATCCACATGACAGATTCGTTAGATTCCTATTCAGCATATTACTGAGAGAGCTGTGACAAGGAGAGAGTGAATATTTCCGGAAGCAATGTGTTTGTTGAAGATGAGAAAACGTCTTATAAAATGTAGGGTGTTCTCTCCTTCTAAGGAGTTGTGCTCTACTGATACAGTCTCTTGTTCAAGAAGCCATAAAACTCTTCCATTATGTTCTTGATCATGTTATCTACTCTTGTAACAGTTGGAGAGGGTTTAATAAATACCATTAATTCATGAAGACAAGCAACTTGCTATTTTCCTCAAAAAGTTAGGGAACCAATGTTGTTTTCCAGAGCTATAAATTTATATTGTGGACTGGAGTCTACACCTGAGTTATTAAAATATAAGTGGTCCCCAGAAAGTGGGGGCTACAAAATATAACATGCTCAAACTAGATTATCATAGAGAGAAATGATTGCGCTCAAATTAGGGCTGTCTAAAAGACTTTTTCAGTATCTGTTACAGTTAAGTCTCCAATGAAATGGTTTACATTACCAATCAATTCATTTATCAGATTTATTTTTTTCTGCTAGGGCTTTAGGTGATAATTTTGATCCCTGCATTCTTTCAATGATAAACTAAAATTTGTCAGCTCAATGAGTAATAGGGAGATTCTAATGCTTTTGTGGATTGTCTATAAAACTGGTTACAAAACCTCTCTATATTCTGCATATTCCACAGAGGAATAGGATTCAAATTTAAAACAATAGTCTGCCAGAAGTCCATGTACTTCCCAAAGCTCTACAGAAACACATTTAATAAAAACAGCAGTCAGATTTAATGTTCTTATATGCCTATTTCTACATACTTTTCAGGAGTGCTAAAAGCAACAAAAGATTTAATTATTCCTGTTGGGGTGGGGGGAGGGAGAGGGATCACCACTTTATCACTAGATCACCAGCACAAGACTAATATTTTATGTTTCACTAAAAAAATATTAAAATATTTTGCTTATTCAGTGAAATTAAAGGAAGTATTAATTGAGGATCTTACCAGGTATAAATAAATTTTCCCTATAGCTGTACCTCTATATTAGCTGAGCCTGGAGGTGGTGGAACCAGAGCTAAAATGTATTGGAAGAAACTAGATAAACATGGGGGTGTGTGCGTGTGTGTGTGTGTGTGTTGGTGGTTTTGTGATATTTTTTTTTTTTCTCAAAGAAGTAATTAAAACAGTACAGGGCTCCACACCTAAAGATTAAAAGGGGGAAAAACCCACCACCCCAACAACAGAAAGCAATGTGTCTCCATTACGCCTTGTCTCTATCAGGAAAATATCTGCAGTGTGGTAGTTTTGGGGGGAGCGGGTCAGCTTTTCTTCTAGTTCTATTAATTGAACACGCGTGGCAAACAAAGAACCGGGACCAGGAGGGTAAGCTTTTGAAAGTACAGCCCCAAAAAGGTGCAGAGACCTTTCTGACAGCACACAGGTTGGCATACATTTGGCTTTAACCTAATGTGGAATCTTAGAAGCCGACTGTGTATGGGCATACCCGAACTGCCCAAAACCTGGTACAGGCATCACTGTCGGTGCAGGCTGGATAATGCAGGTCTGCTTTGAGCAAACAGGCAACGACAGAACAGACAGCACATTCTGCACATCCTTGTAGCTTTCATGCCACAAACAAAACAAAATGAAAGTTTTTCATTCTTTTTGCTTAATTTGAATCTTTTTTTTTAGATTGAGACATAATGCTTCCTAAAATTTTATCAAGAATTTCAAATTAAGGCAGATTTTTTAAAAGAAAATCTAGTATATATAACAAGAATACTAACATGAAATGCATAATTACAAATAGATTAACATTAAGTAATGAAAAAAGAAACACTAATGATATGTCAATAAAATTCTTTTAACAGTTTCTTGGCTAATAGTAATAACATGTATGAAATACAATGAAGTACAATAGAAGGTACATATTCCCTGTATTAGTATCAGCATAACAGTTAGCAAACAGGAGACTTACCTGCTGATTTTGTTCTAAAGCTACATCTTCCAGGTTTTCCCATAATTCTTCCATTATTACTGTATTTGCTGTTTGTATATGGAGTCACAGATACAGAACCTAAGCTATAAGGTTCTAATTTTTGGCAAATAAAGTTAGTCATGTTGTCAAGTTCTTTCTCTTTAAGAAAAAATGAAAAATAAAATTAATTAATGAAATTAATGACATTGATGTTAGGAGCACAGTAAGTTTTACACTTCATCAGAGCTACCTGAAGCCACCATCTGTTTTGATTACCTTATACTTACTTGGTTTATCTTCCTTACTAAGGCTAAGTGAAGGCTCAGGAAGAGAAAGAAATATATTCCCCAATCAAAAAGATAGAAAGTTGAGGGTTTGTTCTGTTTTGGTTTTTACTTTCTCAGGATGTCATTTACATAGCTGTAATTGAAAACTAACATAAAAAGAGAGGCTGACACTTTCTTCTGTGTTCAGCCTGGGAAAGGGTTAGGAGGCAGATGTCAAAAGGCACCGAGCACTGGGCAACTCTATTCTGGCACGATGAGAGAGAGAGATGTGCGCTTTTGGTAAGGGCAAGCAGGACAGAAAGGAACTGCACCAGAAGCAACATGAGCGAAGCTATTGCCCACACTGCAGCTGGGGGGGGCTTTGGTCTGGGGAACTGGAGAGCAACGGCTGCTCTGTGCTGCCTTTGGGCTGCCCCAGACATCACCTCCCCACACCCCGGCACACAAACGCAGCCTCCTACGCTGGCCAAACCAGACCAGCCACAGAAGCTGGTGCATGGGGCTGCCACCCTTCTTAGCAGGGGTCAAATGTGGGGCATGGAGAATGGGAGATGATTTGCATATGGGGGGCACAGGAGCATGACAGCCTTCGGTTACTGTGGCAGTCCAGGTTTACAGAACGTGCAGTATGTGAACAGAAAGGATTAATTAACCCAGGAGTAGCTTAAAGCTGACATATATGTCTTAGAATCATGTATTAGGCTATTCATTTTCAAAACCTCATTTTCAAGTCCTTGTTTAGAAGAAAAGATCACACACTTGGAAAACATAGTCCCAGTATAATGGACACAAACGTACCCACCTAAATGTAAGGTGGCCTAAAACATCTGAAAGGAGTCACCATTTAGTAGAAGACAACCACCTGGCATTATCTGTCTAAACATGTATATTCTCACTGCCATACTTAGGACCCCTGACTTTTTCATACTCAGAAGGTAGGTCCCTGTCTTCTCAGAGAATATATTAACCAGCTACAGTAGCATTTCTTGAGACGAGAGCACACCATGCTACAAACTGATCAGGCAACTGATGATCTTGTCATAACTTAATACAAGAAGCATGAGAACTGAAGGGTGACAGAATTGTGTCCTGAAATGCTAAACTGAATAACCACATGGTTCAACTGGTACAACCTCCAAGGAAAGAAATCTGAACATTTGTACCCCACCCCCCCCAAAAAGAAATATTGTATGCACAATTTGAAGAGATTCCAATATGGTTTGACAATGCACCGTACTTGGTGGTCTGTAAATATTAAAACATGCAATGGATCACTCAATACTGAAGGAGTATATACTTACCTACATCATTGCATATCACAATATAGCCATGTATAGGACCCTTTGAAGTGTCACTAGGTTTCTTCCATGTAACTGTTGCACTTCTGGCATCACAAACTACTGTAAGGTTCTCTGGTGCTTCTGGAGCTGTTGTAAAAGAAAAATAATGGGGAGAGTAGTAAATATTTGAAAGAAAATGCAAAATATTCCTCTTTTTACCTACTTTAATTAAATGAAATTTCACTGGATACTAAAGCAATATACCAATGTAATATTTTTCTTAGTCTCTTTTGTTCAAAGAAATTACACATAAGTATAAACTGAGTATATGTAAAAGCACCTGTCATGGTTTAACCCCGGCTGGTAATTAAGTACCACACAGCCACTTGCTCACTCCAGAGGGAGGGGGAGGGGAGTTGGAAAGGAGTATAAAACTTGAGGGCTGAGATAAGAACAATTTAATAATTGAAATATAATAAAAATGAAAGAACAATAATAACAACAATGACAATAACAGTTATAATAAAAAGCAGGAGGGAAAGAATAAAATCCAGAGGGAAAGGAAGAAAGGAACACACAGCGCACAAGGCAACTGCTCGCCACCCCCCTGACCGGCACATCCCATGGTATGGAATGTATGCAATGCCTCTGGTCTGGTCAGCTGGCCTGGCTGTGTCCCCTCCCCCGTTCCTTGTGCCCCCCCAGGCCGGTTTGCTAAGGAGGCCTGAGGAGCTGAAAAGTCTCACATCAAATCACATCAAAGCCACAGCACAGGCTCCACTAGCTCCTAAGAACTTAACTCCGTCCCACCTGAAACCAGGACAGCATCATATTAGAGCAATTTCAAAAATTAAATTAATTCAGGACAAGGTGAATACATCAATACCCTATATTACTAAAATTGTCCAACATTTCCAAATGTTATATATTGGTTTGATTTCTTTATAATTTAAAAAAAAAAACTTTAAATGTCTGACCTGCATTTTTATTTGCAGGTTACTTGATCTAGGTTGATTTCCTTTTTACTTCAGAAAAAAAACCTAAGCTACTTCCAAGGATGATGCTTTGGAAGAACACATCATTTTATCTGGAGACATTATTTGCAATTATGCTATCACATATTTTTCAAATCAAGAACTTAGCGTTTGTTTTTGACAAAGCCTGCACTTTTAGGTCTGGTTTTGGTTTTTTTTTTCATTCACAGTTCCTTACATTTGGCTATGTTCTCACCCTCAAAAAAAAAAATCACCATCTCTGAGAGAAGGAGAGGAAGGCATCAGACTGGAAGACTGGGACTGAGGCTGGAGAGGGAAAGGCAGACTGTGCCTGCAGCCAAAGAACAACCACAAGGGCAGGAGACAAGGCGGGAAGAGCTGGACAAGAACCTGAGAGTAGCTGAGCATGCTGCTCAAAATGTATGTTCAACCCCAGGAAACAGAGATCGTGGGATTCATAGTAGCGGTTTCCAGAAAGAAGTGAAACATAAAGGAAAAATAAGCATTACACTTACCACCATAATCTGTTGTTATGTTGAAGGTTTGGCTGGAAACATTCTTTTCAAAAAATTGTATGGTACCAGTGCAGCTGTACTGATGGTTGGGTAATAAACCATCCAGCTCTGTACAATTTTGGTTTAGTTCTGTAATGTCTGATAAACCTGTAGACAAAAAAAGAGCTTTATCAATATTTTTCACAATTCCAAAAGTACATGGTACCATTTTAACTAGGATTTTCTCTACCATATTTATTTAATACAATTTGTAACAAACTATCATAGATAGTATTCCAAACAGAAAAGCATTCAATGTAATCCAAACACTAGGGTTTAAGTTCTTTTATACTAACTTAGTTTGCATAGATCTTTAATTTTCATCAGTAAAGCTCATATGATTTGACTTTCTAAGAAAACAGTTTTCCCACCAAAATCAAAACATTTCATGGGAGTCTGGCAGAACCCTGGTGTGGCTTCTTAACTCTTCAGCTCCCTAAAACATGCAATCCCCAGCCCCAAGCATTTATCAAACATTTTTTCTGGGACACATAAGGACATCCAGAATCCATATCTTCCCCACCACACTAGGCGCCTTTCATCAAGCAGATCTTCAGGCTGGCCGGCTCAAAGGGCAGCAAACCTGGATTCTTGCCATCCAGGAGCCTGCAAAGCCAGCTGCCCAGTAGTCTGCAAGGGATCAGCTCACAGCAGACCCACAGACTGCAGGATTCCCAGTCTCTCAGCTCCCCTTCAGACCATCAAGCGGAACCTCAAAATCTCCAGAAATCTGCAGTTTGTGAAGCTGGTAAGCTCATGAGCTCTCTGGGTTTGAACTTTCCCCAGACCTGCAGTGCCTGGGGACCATAGTCCTCAGCCTGGTGATCCCAGAAATTCTGAGCAGCCTTTCCCTCAAACTTGTACAATTAATTTAAATCTGCCAGTCTCTCATTGAAAGACAAGATCAACATTGCTTTTTAAAATAAAGAAATAAATTTTAAAAAACTTTTTAAATACCTTAGAGGTGTCTTACCTTTGCAGCTAACAGTCACATTAGCACAGGCAGAGTTTTCCCAACATAATTTTGCAGATGTGCTGGTTTCATTCTCAACTTTGAAAGCATTATTGCTGCTCTCTGAAAAGGTTTAATATTATATGTGACTGTGACATTGGCTATATTGATTCTTTAAATAGCAATTTTTTCTTTTACATTTGTGGACTTGTTCTACAATATGAAGATACAATTGGCACAGAATAACATACAAAGAATTTAAGAAGGGATGGAAAGTAAAAATTGAAAAAGCCTACAAAGCTTTTTTTACAAACCTAAAGACGCTGCTGGTATTAAAATATTAAATGAAACTTTTAATCCAACAATCTCTTTAGTGAACAAAATGTCCAGTATAAATAGTAGCTTTCAAGTGCTGGCTGGTCTTGCTATTGCTAACCATGCTGTATATTGCTAATTTAGTTAAACTTCCCTTTTCTCCTTTACAACAAGAAAATTATATTTTTTTACACCCTCCTTTAAGAAAATACTGAGATGTTTTAAGATGCAGCTTCAAAATATCTTGCAAACCAAGCACAAAGTATGAAAATCTTCTGAGTCTTTGAAAAAAGACAACAATAGACAGACTAAGTAATCCAGGAAAGATAAATTGCTGTATGTAGAAAAGGAAAAGAGAAAAGGGAAAGAGAAAAAAGGGAAAGAAAAGGAGAGTGGAGAGGGGAGAGGGAAAGGAACTACTAAAACCCTTCTACCCTTCTATACCTACCAGGTGGAACAATAAGATATTCGTCTGCACAATTTTTAACTCTAACTGTATATCTCATGCATCTCTGAAGTTTTACTGTATAAGTACTGGAATCCACACGAAAGTTCTTATACCCCAAAATAACATATTCTCTGTTTTTTCTGAGATTTTTCAGTGTAACTTTAGCCATGTTCTTGTCATCTTCTACACGTGTTATAATGTACTTCATATCTAAAATAAAAAAAGAGCAAACAATGATTTTATGCCAAATTTTAAACCCATTAAAAGTTTTATCGCACCCCTAG
Source organism: Falco peregrinus (assembly GCF_023634155.1). Lineage (NCBI taxonomy): Eukaryota > Metazoa > Chordata > Aves > Falconiformes > Falconidae > Falco > Falco peregrinus. The sequence goes on from NC_073730.1 coordinate 940,975, forward strand.
TGCCATATATGTTTTAAGAATCAAAAAATGCAGCAAAATTAACTGCTCCATATTCTTTATTTTTATTTTTTACTTTAAACAGTTGTTAGGTCAAAACAGAAAATTCCCTTAGGAAAAAAAACACCCTTTAAAATAATTCTCTATGTAGGAAAGTTAAAGAATTAAAAAGATGAGAATTCCAGAACCAGATTTGCTTTAATTTCAAATGTTATTTCAAAATGGAATACTTTGTTTTGTCACATTGAATCATTTGCTTGAACAGAGATTTCAAATTTTCTTATTCAAAGCATTTCACAACCATCTAGTAAATAATGGCTATAGTTTGTCCTGACAATTAGAAAGGAGAGGTCTCTAATTCTGAAGAGAGATAAACCAATGCATAAACTTTAGTTTTACTTTAGTTATGAATTGCGGTTTGCAGCATGTGATTATCAGCATGATGGGGAAAAATTAGAGAGTGCCTAGTGGAAGGAAGGCAGATCTCTTCTGCAGCCATGATATCAACAGCATAGTGCAAGGCAACTTAACAGAACTGTAAATGAAGATGAGAAGACCACAAATGTTTATAACTTTATTCCTACTCATCCAGAACTGGAAGACAGTTTATAAAATAACCTGAGATGCTAACTGGTCAGTTTTCCTTTTTTTCTGTATTTGAGTTTACTGATTTGGTCAAATGTCAGCACTGTGGAATAGGAAAGGGTTTGGTTCTTACCACAAGGTTCTTCAGTTGTCACTATGGGAGGCTCTACAAGAAAAGAATACAAAACAAAATGAAGGTGTAGCTCAGCAGGTTTGGCTTTTGTTTTTCACAGAGCATTGGGGGAGGGTGGCTGATACTGGCCAAGACTCTTCATTCATTAAATTCAATACAAGTAATTGTATTAGTATTCCACTCACATTTGAAAAGGGAAGAAAACATCCACTACACATAACCTCATTTTTAAACTATTTATTTTAGGGATCATGTGTCTTTCATCATTTTCCAATGACATCACTGACTACAAATCAAACTGGTTGTTAATAACTTTTCTGCATAAAAAGTTACACAAGAGTATTCCAAAATCACACATTCTCATAGCAGTATGATAAGCTGTAGCAATTTCCCAGGATACGTAGGCTGTGCAAAGGCTAACTGAACAGTATCTGATGTCACTAAAGAAACGAAATTTACCTACTTTTTGCACAGTTACTCTTACCTTTGGAAAGAGATTTATGCAACAGTACAAATCATTTTACAACTATTTTTACAGTGAAATGCCCAAAAGAAATTAAGAGTTGGTTTTTAGAAAATCTGTATGGAAGCTTGAGTAAAGAACTTCATCCTGAAAACAATTGCTTAAAATATACTATAGTATAAGTATTACCAAAAGAGACTGATATTTATTTTCTTTCATAGAAGACAGGCCCTAGATTTGCATCCTTCCAGACTGGGAGTCATCTGGCTGAGTAGTGCTCTTGAGAGGGTAAACTGAGAAGGGCCAGGGGAGAGTTACCAAGACGGTTAGGGGCAGACGACCCACAAGTAAAAGCTAAACTCAGCTTGTCAAAGAACTGACAGCAGCTTACAGCTGCTTGAAGGGCAGTTACAAAGACAGTAAGAGTCCAACTCCTAGATGTACTTTGCCCAAGCACACACATATAGTTTTACTGACCCGAGTAATTCCTTACAGCCCAATTGCAATAATAATATGCGTAAACATTTGCAACATTAGATCCCAAGAAAATGTTAATGCAAAGTGAAACAAAAGGTGAGCCACCAGAAAACAGAGAAGCACACAGATCTTGGATGTATTCATACTGTTTTGCTGCTTGGGCAAATTTCTGTGAATATCAAAAGGAGTACTGACACAGTAGTTGACAGACTTCCCCTGCTTACTATGGCACTGTGTGGAAATAATTTCTATTTTTCACTTGCTTGACAAGTAGCAAATCTGGTATCTTTAATATCACTCATAAAGTATTAATAAGATTCCCAAAAAAACCCCTTAAGTTTAATGCAGTTGTATGCCTAATTTGTATGCCTAAGTTTGATAAGAGAAATTCAGAACAAATTCCCTCATTCTAACACATTTTCTGTGCTTGCAGCATCATAATTGCGATAACTGTGTGCAAGTTTGTCACCTATTGTGTGAGTGGGGATGATCCCAGTGTTTGCTGGCATGCTGACTGGTGAGATGGTGCTGTGCAAAGATGTTGAATTGTAATCATCTGTAAGGAAATAAACAACATATCAGCATTAAAAGTAAAATTCATTATTTCATATGGCTGTGTCATCAGAAATGTCTTACACTATTGCATTATTTTATTTTCTTCTGGGTTTTTTGTAATTTAGAGAAGAGTGCTGAAATAAAAATCATGTTAACATACCCAATAAACCAGAAAATGAGTATTTGGCTAGAAAACAAATTTTGGGGGCGTAAACCACGTAGTAAGGAATTTTGCAATGTACGAGGACAAAGTTTTGGTCATTATTTAGGCATAATCCAGGATGAAGTCAACATAAAAATGGCATTAATAATTGCCAACTGGGAAAAACTTAAACATTTTTCTACAGTCTTATAGTAAAATGCAGTAATGAACAGTGCTTGTGCTTTTTCAGAAGAAAACATCCAGTAGTGTGCGCTGGCCAGATCACATACCTTGCTTACTGTATTACTTACTATATCTTAGTATTTCTCTCCCTGCTTATAAACCACTGACAGGTTTCTGTATTCTCTTTTAGATCCATTCCTAGTGCTCTTGCTTTGGCAACAGCATTGTTGACAGCAGCTGGAATTTTGATACTATTGTGATGTCTACAAGACTTAGCCATCAGATACCAGATTCTGGAAATAATTCTGGTATTGTCACTACACCAAATTGCAGATGCCTTTTCTATTTGATGAACCATAAGCTGGAAAAGGCTACCCTGAGGCTGAACTGCTGAGCTTTCCCCTACAGTTCAGAGAGCAGCAAGTGGTGTCTAAAGGAAGATGGCAAACCTGATGAAGCATTCTCGAAGGCAATGGAAGCGCGTGTGGTGAGGGCAGCAGTGGTGCGTGCTGGGTTGCTGAGTCCCGTGGCAGGGACAGAGCCTGCATGCGTGGAGAAGTATGTGCTGTCTGCAGGAAAGGCACCTGTAGCGAGAGGTACAGCAGTTTCGTTAACGCTTCGGAGGCTACCTGGTCAAGGAAGGACACAAAGCTGCACACACCACAGGACTGGGCTGGGGTGCTCTCGTACTGGGGCACTGTGAGCTCCTTAGTCAGCAAAGGCACACCAAACACTCCAGGTGCCGGGGGGGTCCAACAGGGGTCAGCTGAACATCCAGTAAGTATAATCTTTTTTGGCACTGACTGTACCTCTTTTTTAAATGTTGTGGTTTAAAATATACTCAAATTCATGACTCAAAACCAGATTTGTCCAATATTCCTGCCTCTTAAGACAGTGTATTTCATTTCATTGGGCTGAACGAAAAGGCAATACACACTCTGTGAGATAATGGCACACAGGAAAAGGAGAGAAGAAATGATCAGAAAAAAAATCAGTGCGGGTCTGTAATGTAAATTAAAAGTTGCTTACCAGGTGTAGTCGTTGCTGACTCAACTCCTTAGAAAGAGAGAGAGAGAAAGAGAAAGTGTAAGTTAAACTTCAAGGAATTAAACACAAGCATATATGCCAAAAATATAGACAGAAACATTCCTTCCCCTTAACCATCCGTGGAGCTTTCCCCGGGGAATTATACATTCTGAAGTCATATTTAGTGGCATGTAGCAACAACCAGACCCCCAAAATATAAAGCCATACATGATATGTGGACTGATAGTGTCCACATTAAAAATAATTTTTCCTTGAGCCAGGAGTCTATGCTGTGCAGCCTGAGGGGTGGAGACAGCACCAGGAGGGCTGTGGTGCTGCCAGTTCACTGAAACAGATGAGTAGCAACGCTGTGGTCCTGAATTCACTGTTACCTTCAGCGGTGCCTGCAGGTGAGAGTGATGTGGAGTGTGCAGGTGGAGGTGACATAAGGGAGGGAGAGCTGGTGTTTGCCAGATTTTCATCTCCTGCTGCACAGTGAGGAAAAAATACCAGGTGAGCAATGCATGAAAGTGAGAAACTCGTTGCAAACAGAAAGGCTAACAGCTGCTCTGAATTTTTTAGCAATAGAACAAGCGGTAATGGTTTTCAACTAAAAGAGGGTAGATTTATATAAAATATTAGGAAGAAATTCTTTACTGTGAGGGTGGTGAGACACTGGAACAAGTTGCCCAGAGAAGCTGTAGATGCCCCATCCCCGCAAGTGTTCAGGGCCAGGCTGGATGGGGCTTTGAGCAACCTGGTCTGGTGGAAGGTGTCCCTGCTCATGGCAGGGGAGTTGGAACTAGATGATCTTTAAGGTCCCTTCCAACCCACAAACCATTCTATGATGATTCTTTGATAATGTTGAATTGTTTCTGCCTCTGGCAAAAAAGAACACATTCACGTTGCTCTCCGATTCCTACCCAGGCTGTGCAACACATACACTTGGCTTTATTGCAAGAGCCTGGCTTGCAGTTAGGTCTGCAAGACCACTAATTCCAAATTCCCACTGATTTGATTGGGATGCCTTTGTGGCAAAGAGATTTGATCATCCTTTAGCAAGGTGTCAGAGATGCACTGACTTCAGGTATTTGAAAACACAGCTGAAAGAGGCGAATTGGTGTGCAACTTGCAAAAAGCCCAGACGGATTGAGGTGATTTTGTTTCATGTTGTTGACCCAGGAACATCCCTCTTCCCACAGTCATCAGATCCTGCTATGGTGCCTGAGGAGCTCTGCATGAATTGCAGGAAAGTGCCACTGTGACAGCTCAGCATCAAACTCTCATCTAAGAGCTCAGGAGGAAGGGGTGTCCATAAGGAAAACATGAACTCAAAACAGCAGCCTGTTATAGCTTGAATTCTGATTGCTTTCTTCGAAAAACATGTTTTAAATCCACACCTTTGATTTAATTAAAATAAAAACCTAAATATGTCCTCATCCCATTAACAAATGTTGTTAGAATATAATTAACCTCAGTCAACACACATCACCAGATGGCTTTAAGAGTGATGTGGTTAACCAATGTATGATAGAAGTAGATGCCAGTTCAGCTAAAACAGAAAAGAAGCAATATGGTGGTCCTGAATTCACCATTACCTTCAGCAGTGCCTGGAGGTGAGAGTGATGTGGAGCGTGCAGGTGAAAGTGACACAGGGGAGGGAGAGCTGGCAGTTGCCAGATTTTCATCTCCTCCTGCACAGTAGGGAAAAGATATCATCAGTGAGCAATGCATGAAGGTGAGAAGTTCATCTAGAGTAGACAAAGGGAAATGGTTTGTATGGCTTTCTGCGAGCCATGCTTTTCAGAACATATTTGACTGGGGGATACTTAAAATTTTTCATGTTTATCAATATATTTTGCAATACCAAAAGCTAAAACCCTCAAATTATTTTGCATCATCACAGAGCAGTGTATAGAAGTAGTATCAACAAATAGAAGGTGACGTTTTCCTGAACGAAGACCAATTTTATTGCTAAGAAGAGACATCACCACTAATTCTGTTGTCACGAAAAATCCTGTCTATAATTCTCGCTACACAAGGGCTGCAAAGCCAAGCCTCAGCGTTCCTGAAAGTCGTTTACTTTCTCTAATATTAATTTATAAATGGCAGCACCCTTCCTGGACCATCCTGCTGATGTTTAAGAATCTCTCCAAATAACTCTTATCTTCAGGTTATAAAATAACTCTTGACTTGAGCTGGGAGCCAGGAACTTTTCACAACTATAAAACAAGCCTCACTTTTACACTCTGCTTTGAAATCCTGACCCAAAACATTTTGTGTTTATGTAATGTAAAATTTCTGTTGCTAGAGACAAAAAATAGATGGCAATGGCTGGAACCATAAGTTTGTCCTCATCGCTATATTCTTTACTCATTTTGAGGATTAGAAGCTTCCATTCTGACATGAGAATCCTGAAATCATCCCGAAAGTATGCGTATTCCCTCAAGACATCTCTCTCTAACAGGCCGATATGCTTTCAGCAAGGAACAAACCCACTTGGTCAGGAATTCCTTGCTGTGACTGTCCACAAACTGTCATCTGCCCATCTGGGTCTTCCTTTCTCTCCCTTTTTCTACTACTTTCCTGAATTTTGGGGTTGTTTTGTTTTGTTGGGTTTTTTTTGCCATTTGTGTTTTTCAGATACTGCTTTACTGTTTATAATTTCTCTGTTATTTCATCTTCCCTATGTGGTACTTCACAACTGTTGTAGCTCTACACTTTTGAAAATAAACTCCTTCAAACTTTAAAGCAAAAATCCAGGTTTATGTGAAAAACTGCAATACTTATGAAGGATACGTGTTCTATTGCCCTGTTCATGTACCAGCATCAAACCCACATATCTCACCTCTGACACAGAAGCTCAACACGGGCAGATCTCCTGGGACTCCAGGATTTTCTCCTTATCGACCCAACAAGCAGCAGCACATGTTGGCTGCTCAATAGCCACCATGGATTCTGCACCCCGTACAGACAGTTCAGACGACCAACAATAACCATTAATAAAACACAACCAGTGATGACAGTCACCTGTGGAGAGTGAGCAATTTCTTTATGCTCAGAAGTGTCATGAAATGTGTATAAGCCATAATATAAAAATGAATGTAAACAAAAACTAAAATCTTGTAAATACTTTTATAGTGAACAGTTGAATTTGTTGTGGACTGTACATTATTCAAGATCTCTTTCTACAAATTAAAATTTGGAAAAAGCCAATAGTCTGGTATTTTAAAGAAAAAGTATCAATGAAACTAAAATGAAGTTCAGCTAAAATTAGTAATGCAGAGCTACCTACTTCATTCATTATAGAAGTAGGGAGAGATGTTGCCTAAAATCTGGTCCATGAGGTGAGGATAAGGGCCTGCCTATAGTTTTTCTGAAATCATATGAAACTGTCAAAATAAAACTGTTCTTAATTGTAAAAATATAATCTGTAAAAAATGTAGTAGACTGACAACAGTCTGAATAACTTAATAACTGAATAAATGGCTTAGAAGCCACAATGTTAACAGCTCTAGTCTATATATCCTGAAACACAGAACCACATTTACTTTTCTAGAGCTACAGAATTGGCAGATGAAGCTTCCCAACCTGAGAGATGTTACAGACAAGAAGAAAAATGCAGACAATTTTTTGAATTATTGATGTATCTCCAGCATCTGCAATTAACAGTAAGGACTGGAACATTTATTGACAGCAATTGTCTAATCTAACTGTATACATTAGACTGCCAAGGAACCTTGTAAAATCTAACATGTATATTCATTCATATTTGCCACGAGCAATCAACTTTACATGCATCTTCATGTTTTTTTAAACTCAGTGTTTGAAAGCTGGTCACTCTAAGTTCCATGACATGATTTTTCTTTCTTCAACTGGCTTATGAACTGAAGAATCAATTATTCCCCCTCCTTCCCAAATCTTACTTTGGTTCAGCTCATTAAACATACCTTAAGTCAAAAATTAACTTTCTGTGAGCATCTATACAGATCATCCTTCACTTAAACAACTGTTTCCAAGAGAAGAATAAAAGGAATTGCAGAGAAAGTCCTAAATGAAACTCTGATCAGAGATTAATGAAACATTTAGAAATACTTTTCAAGCTATTTACTGATCTCTAATTCAAACATGATGAAGACAAAAATATATACTTCAAGATTCCCTCTTCCAAATGAAGGAAGATACAAGCAAAAGAGGGTTCATAAGACTGTCACAGTGTTGAATTTCTCGTTGCCTCACTCATTCCCTTAAGATTCCTGTGAAAGTCCTTTTCCCCATCTTCTTTCTTGCAAAGTTAGGAATAATGCTACTAGCTTAAATACAGCATGAAGTTTATTAGCTCACTCACGGTGACAGATGCTAAATGTTACACACAATCATAGAACTCGAGGTTGGAAGTGACCTCAAGAGATCGTCTAGTCCAACTGCCCTACTCAGACCAGCGTCAAGAGTAGATCACTTCTTAAAACAGGAGGTTTTTTCCCAGGCTTGCCCTTTTTTCCCTCCAAATAAGTACTGGAGTTTTTACAGAATTTCATGGCAGTTTTATGTCCTTCTAAGCATTTTAGAGGTCTCCTGCTCTTCTATGATTCTATTTTATTTTATGATTTATTACAGCAATGGAATAGGATGCAGTTGAGAAGAATTCAATAGGTGGCACTAGAACACTACAAACCCCTCCCAAACAGCAAAGCAGATACATTGCCCCATATAAATGGAAGGGGAACAGAGGATCCCAACACACCAGACTGTGTTACTCCAATATTAATAGGCATATTGGTGCACTTAATTTACTTTTCCCAATACATCCCACAGGTAACAATTATGTCTCGGCTAATCTCGGGTTACCAAAGTTAACCTCAAAGTCAAAACTGTCTGCTCACTGCTCATGTTTATACTCTAAAAGATAACTCTGGAATTTTGAGAGCTGAAATCTAGTATCATTAACATTTAATAGGGATGTCCAGCCCCCAGAAAACATGCCATGCAGTATGAAAGCCTGATGATTACAAAACTAAGCAAGTTGCTCTGGGTTTAAACAGGAACTATCCCAAACCTTTTCTCAAATCTTAAATTACATCCAGTGATAAGACATTTTTAAGATAGTATGGGTATGATAGGCTCAGATAGCCCAAGCAGAAGGATTGAAGTATACAAAAAGTTTCTACTACTGAAGGAACTTTTCTAAGCTTCCCTTTCCCTTCTCTTGATTTTGCCACCAGTTGGTTCCTGCTGACTTACCCAAAAGATTTGCAACCCATCAGTAACGTTTGAGCAGATCCGGCCTTAGTTGGGTGCCCTACAAAAAGGTCCAGCCAGCACACCCCATGGGCAGGCAGGAGCCCGGCTAATCACTGCTGTTCCCTTTGCTCTCTGGCTACCAGCTGGCAGACAGTGCAGCTGCTGCCTGGAAAAAAGGTTTGAGAGGGAATGACAGGCTGTCGACGTAATACACTTGAAATGGGTGAGCTCCTGAAAGCTCAAAGACACTCAGGCCCTGGGAGTGAAACATAGGACTACCGTATTTTGAAGAACCCTTTCAATGTTCATCAAGAACAGCAAACACAAAAACTGTGAAAGAAACCAGGTCACAGAAGAGCCAAACGCTTCAAAGCCTGAGAGCAGCAGGCTGTATGGGTCACATTGGAGGTACGGGAGCTGCTCTGTCGCCGATGCAGTAGTGATGGCGCTCACTGCAGTGAGCTGTGCTTGCACCTGTGTAAGAAGTTACAGCTCACTGCTGTCCTTCGGGAAAGACAGAATAAAGTGGAAAAGTTTTCCTCTTGGCAGGACCAAATGACTCAACAGAAGGCAACTCAGAACTAGAATACCGTGTCTCAAAGAAGTCCAGAGCCTGATCTTCTTGAGCAGAAGGAGGTACCAGCACACGGTTCCTGTGCACGTGTTACTAAAGGGAGCTCCAGCTTATCCATACTGTTGAATCTGCCTTAAGAGCCTAAAAGCACTATCATGTTTATACAGGAAAAAATACATTAGCTGATGACAAGAAATGTGCCTTTTAGCTCAGTTGTGCTGTTGAAGTTGCACAGTGGGTAAAATAGACCCAGTTTTGTATTTCCTGCGGAGCTGGGCCAGGGCTGGCATTTGCACGCCAGCAGCTCAGGCTGTCCCCGCTGAGCACAGGAGCGCTGCAGCGTTGCATTCCTTGATGCACGCAGCATAGAGAAGCCTGGAAAGGAGGATGTCTTTCTGCTAATAGTGCATTTGGTGTTTTATCTAGGGTGATGCCATACCAGCTGGCTCTGAACATCCAGCTGCACTCTGTGTGTCTTTGCCAGGCCTGGGGAGGGAGCAGAGGAAGCGATCCTTCCTCTCAGCCTCGTGTCTGCAAAACCATTGGCAGACAGGGGTTTCTGCCAGGAAAAATGCTTAGTGATTCTCCAGAGCTGCTGCTCTTTTCCCAGGATCTCTCCATCCTTCAGCATATTGGACAGACCCCAGCAACCCCCACATTACACAAAGCAGCTAGTGTAGGTCCAGATTCTGTCTTCCCTCTTTTTACAGCTGAACAGCACTGCTTCAGCGAGGTAAGGGCTCTTCACCTCTGCACCAAAAGCAACAGGATGTGGTCTGCTTGCTCAGATGGAGTAAAACTCTTTGAGGGGGTCTTCAAGCAAACAGCACAGACATTAGTCAGCTCCACCGCAAGCCAATACTAAATTGCAAAAAAAAAGAACAGTTCCTGGTGGGAGGTGAAGGGTGAGTAAGGCAAGGAGCCTTACAAAACGCTGCCAGCCGCCCTTCTTTGATTTATTTTTAAACTTCAAGTGGGATAGGATGTAATTCACACCTACTTTAAGGCTCTCTTGTGCTGCCAGAACCAGCTAAAGGGACCTTAAAGTAAATGAGCATCAGGGCCAGAGATGTTACTGCTTCTTTTTGCTGCAAACACGAAATAAAGGCATCCATTGCTACTTTATAAATAATTCTGGGCAGATCTATGAATAGGCTAGCAAACACTTAAACGTCTCGGTAATTCTATACCACAGAGGACCCCTCAAATTTTATAGGTAGGATCATGTGTGCTGAAGTGCTTTCATAACCACAGACTGCAGAATTACACTTTATTCTTTATCACTAGCTCTGGGGAAGAAAAAAAAAAAAAACAACAAAAAACTGTTCCCAGTTTCTGTACAAACGGTTGGGTTTCTTTAATTGATTAAAATAATGCCATATAAATTCACATTAAAAATATATGAAATTTTGCATGTTTTGAGTCAACTCTTTGAGTTTAACATGTAGAAACTTCTCTGGTAGCTGGGACATTTCAGAGGGTCCTAAAAAAAAACCCCTACGCTTATGGTCATTGAAGATGCAGCTACAAAATCACTTCAAAGTAATTCATAACCTAATTGGCAAAATCTTCACAGCCTTACAGTAATCATAGGCATGCTATACATTTACGGTAGCTGACAATCAAACGTAAGTAAATATTAAAATATCTATTCCCACAGGCAATATTTAGAATATTTATTTTCACTGGAAATTAGGGATTACAAGTTGAAACTGTAAATTTTAATGTAACAGAAATCCTAAAACTTTTTGATTGAGAAATGCCCATTGTTTCCTTTTGAATCAGGATGTAACATCCATTCTGACTCTCCAAAGTGATAATTAGAACAGTTTCCACTTGAATTTCTCAAAAGATTTCTTTTTACACAAGTTAATTAATGATTGGCTCCCATAGTGGCTCCTTAACGCACTGCGATCGTTGTGTAAGAGCCTGAGCCTGTCACTCTGTCCCACCACCTTTAATCTTTAGTTAAAGTATACACCTGGGGAGCCAAAGGCTTTTTTATTCCTGAGACATCTCCAGTGCTCAGACCTGCACTCCGCTGTGGAAGGCGCAGGCTTCCAGCAAACTGCACCCCAGGAATAAGTGCAGGCCTGCACTGCAGCTAAATATAATAGGAGGTGCTATTATTCTTTTAATGAAAATTAACCTTTGAAATTAATGCTTGCTCATGGTTCCTAACATCTATGACCCTCTCCTTGCTGTCCAGCTTCCAGGATGTGAGTTGTCTCTCTCCTTCTTAATTTCAGAGTCAAGTATAAGCATTAAGCTGCATTGACAGTATTGGAGAAGGTGAAAAATTCAAATTAACCAGCAATCAAGTACAAGGGCAGCAGTCAGAAGAAAGAGATGGAATTAAGAAGAACTTATAGCTGGCAGATACAAGGAGGAATACAATGTTGCAGGCTCAGGAAACAGAAGGAAGCACAAACATCAAAGTTTGTCAACAGTCATTATTTAAAACAAAATTAATACCAAGATAGCTTCTGCTAACATACAGAGCCTATTCTAAGGAAAGGACAAGAAGAAAAGCACAATAAAAATACTGAAATAATACTTTTTCCTCAACTGATCTAAAATGAAATCAAATATTTCTGACCATTTAAAAAAAAAAAGAATTTTCTGATTACACAAAATAAATTTGAGTTTAATTTTTCCAGAAAAAAAAGAACCACAGAGAGAAACAGAAATTTCCCTCAAGAAATATTAATGTAATAGAAACAACATTTGTTACCAATGATATCTGGAATTTCTTACAACCATAAACCCAAAGTAGAACAAAAACTGAAAGCAGCAATTCAAATACTTTTTGCCACATAGACGGTTCTAGCAAACTTAAAATAAATATCCAGGACTACAGTGTATGTAGCAGGCAGAAGGAAGGCATTTCAACCAATTGCACTGCACTTGAAATGACATCCTCAGTCTTCATAGGACTTTAACTGCAGTAACCCACTTGTACAACTGCAGCTAACGACACCTTTGCTGCTCTGTGGTTTCTCTCATGCTGTTTACTTCTGTTTTTCTTCTACAGAACCCTACTCAAAAGGAAGAGGGTGCAGCATACTGTGGTTTAGAGCTTAAGTGCTTCCAAATGGTGAAACTGAGTTACCATAGCACCCACATGCTCAAGCAATCAGACCTATCTCAGTGCTAAACCACAACTTCTCTAGTGCAGTCATGAAATTTCCCTATTAAATTCCTCTTCACCAAATTTGCATTTGTAATTATTTTTAGTTGTACAGGTTCATTAATGTGAGAGTGGGGGGTGGCAATCTTTGGGATAGTGTCCAGGCTGCTTTGCAGGGAGTACTTGTTACCATTTGAATTGTCTGCAAGAGGGGAGAGTATCAAACCCCGATGTAACAATGACTTCAACTGTGAAATGCTGGCTACTATCCACAGTCCTTGATAAATACCTATACACGAGGAATGGAAGATCTGCCAGTATTTGCTTGGCAATTTTGTGCTATGTGCAAAAGAAAAACTCCTGTTTGCTTTGTTTTCTGTATATTTTCAGCATTCGTGCATGTCTAAAGTCAAGAGCCAGACTCACGTTGACACCATGCTAAACTTGTCTGTTATCAAGGGCCAGTCCCTAAATTTAGTTATGACTTTTCTAGCCGTGCTGTACCTTCCTTGATCTTCCTTTCCCACATCTACCATGAGCAGAAAGAAACACTTAACACCATACTTCTCTGCTTAACGATACCGACAGGTTGGTTCTGGATTTGTTGAATCCATACTGTTTACAGCAAGCAAAAGGAGGAAAGCAGACACAACTATTACATTGTCCTCTCAATTCCTCGTGTTTTTGCAGTTGCCCACTCTGTCACTCCTGGGGAGCTATGGAGCACAGCTGAAGGCAGTTCAGTTCTCAAGAGTTTTGACCAGAAAAGGAGGCTGGGGCTGAGAACTGACTGACTATTGGTGTGGGGTAGGGGCAACCATTGGACCATGCGTTACTTAAATATCTGACTTGCTTCTCTATCTACGTCTGAGTTCCTTCAAGATAAAAGTATTACCTGGTTTTGCAGATCTCTTCTTGATGGCACACTATTTTTTACAGAATTTTTTCAGCAATAGAAAATGGGTCCTGTGCTCTGCAAACAAAACCAGCTTGGAAATACTTCTCTAAACTATCTTTAATCAGCTCAAATATCAAACCATAAAAATTCTAGTACTGTATGAATAGCAGCATTATAGCCACTGATAATATAAAGCCTGCTGAAATCTGAAATATCTTCTGTTTGGTAGAGATCTATTAGCATGAAGTCCTTAGATCAACAGCTCTGTACCTACTGAGAGCATTATGTCAGTGGGGACTCTAATCAGTGATTTTCAAAAATATGCACCCAGTGATTTTTTTAAAAGAAACAAACATTTCTTTCAAGAAATTACATCTGTCTATGAGCTTTTCCTTTTTGTAGTAATATTTTTCTCTGATCCATTGCTATGTTAAAGACCCAACCAAAACCAGCTAACTGGTGTGGGGGAGCTGAGGGAGGAGTGCAGATGACAGAGGTAAATAGTTGATATTCAGGTGCTCTGAACTTCTGCGTCTCCAACTGACATGACCTGGATTTGCACATACTTTGCTTTCCTAAAAAAATAGGAATCAAAGCACAGTCAAAAGTGGAAAGAAAATGCATAGGCTCTGAAAAGAGACCATAACATTTTCTTTCATTTTTTTCATTTTTTTTAACTTTAGATGCATGTTGTATTCTAAGCCAGTAAAGAGTTTGAGATGGAAGCCTGATTTTCAAAATGAAGCTGCTTCCTCTTAATTTAATTATATTTATAATGCAGAAAAAAAATCAGTATTCCTCAATCCCAACCATAACTGCTTGGTGTGATGTTCTATGCAGCCTGTAGAAGACAACTTATGCCTGGAAAGGTTTCAGTCAGACAATATGGAGAAAAGGAAAGGAACATTTCCAGTGTTCCAAAAGGAATATTAAGATTAAACAAACAAAAAACCAAACCACCCACAAAACTTGAGACAGGCATTCACAAATTCCTAGAAAATGTCTATGCTACAAATAAGCAATCTAGTACCATGTAAATTCACAGATCCACTTGTCATCACAAACGGTTAGTCCCTAACAAACCAATTCTTTGATTTTTTATGCATTGCAGGTTTTTTTTAATGAGAAGTACATATAAAGGTACCACAGGAGTGCCATGGCTTCACCTTGGCCAAGGGCTGAGAGCAGGGCAAGCAGGGCTCAGTGGTGGCACACAGCTCCATGCCAGCAAGACCAGAGTGTGATGAACCACAGAGCACCAGTCCACCAGAGCAGCACCCAACAGTGCTGCAAGGGCGTGTTCCTGGGGGCTGCTCCGACAGTCTGACAGCACCTAGCTATCGAGACCCTCGGCAGTAGGAGCTGGGGACAGCCCACAGCCCCACACGTCTTTCCAAGGTTGCAGTCAGAGAATACCTCTGGTTCAGTGACACAGGTAAATGCACAGGTGGTAGCTGCACTGTTCCCACAGGATAGTTCTTCCCGTCACCAAGGTAAAGCTCCCATTAATTCAGTATTGCTGCAAAAATCACACATTTCAGGTAGCGCCCTGAATACAAAATTTCTCACACATGCAGGAGATGCCAAGTGGCTCACAGGAATGGTGCTTTGAGGACTGCAGTGGTGTTTGCTGCTACTAAAGCATCCCTGTTACAGAGCCCAAGGCTGGAGGTGGGGAGGCGTCACCTTCTGTCTTTGGTGAGAACACATCCCACGGTTCAGACGAGCACAGTGGAGTCAGTGAGGATCTGACTTTATCTGCTCACAAGAACAACGCAGTTGTTTAATTGAATTCTCTGATGAGTGTGCTGTTCAGGCCTGAAAAAAACTAGCTGCTTTACTCCAGCAGAGTAAGGCACATAGCAGCGCTCTGTACCTCCAGTGTGCAGCACCGGGTTTTACTGTGCTCAGTTACTCTGCCTGCATGGTCCCAGCCTCTGCAAAATCCTTAACTCCAGCAGAAAGGCACAAATCAGAATAAAGATAGAAAATTTCGTTTTCCAGCAATCTGTCATTAGTATTTCTACAACTTCTTGCTCTGAGCTTAACAGGGCCGTCAGCAGTCCCCGTGCTGCATGAGCCAAAGTCCCAGCCTCCCATCTCCGAGCAGCAATGCTCTAAACTATCCTGCTAGTCTCAGTCATCTCCTATGACCCAGATTTCTTCCAGCCTGAAGAGAAGATCCTAACCAGCACTGGCTGATAGACATCTAGCTTCTGTTTCTTGAAAGGATAGAGAGTACAGAGAGAAAAAACGCACCCGGCTCGGTGGAGAACAGTTCCGTACCAACCCTGCCTGCTGGGCAGCTCTTTCCCCCTCCAGGGCCAGCAAACTCTGTCTTTCAAGGGAGAGTGATTTTACTTGGTTACTATCCTGGCTTCTGGTTTTTTTCCCCTCTAAGACATTCAGGCCAGAAATGATGAGAATTGAATATCATTCATCAAATATGCTAACAGAATAACATTTTCGTTGTTCATAAAATATTGTGACAAACAGTATTTACTGATCAACAGCCAAACCAGCTGTATACTTCTTAGTGTAGCATTTAAAACACAGTCAAATATACACACAAAATGTTGGCAGGAAGCATCATATAAGGGTCAGATTCTACCACCGCTTTTCATGCAAAAATAATTTGAAAAGTAATCCATTCAGTGAAGCATATCAATATATTATAGAAAAACTGCCTGTTAAGAATTATTTATATCTATTTGTTATCTAAACTAATATGGAATCATTATTTTTTTTATTGAAAAGCAGAAATTACCAGTATTTAAATTAATGAAAATTTCCTATATTTGACATATAACCTGAAATCCATCTTGTACTCAGCCAGTATGAGGAAAGTTGGGACCCCAAGTCCTATCCAGGGATTCCACATTTTACTGCTGTGTGAGTGGTCGGACGTACCCTCCATCCCTGTGCCTCTGCAACACCCCATGCAAAGTGCAGATAATGGCACTATCCTACTAAACTGGCATATTGCGATTAGAAATTCAATAAAAATTACGAAGTTTGCACAAAAGGGATCTGAAAGTGCTATTAAAAAAAATATATGTTCACATCCGCCTGATTGCATAAACAGGAACAGTCTAAGGGCTGCAGAGAGAGAAACTCCTAGAACCCAAGCTCCCCAGAATGCTGCGCGCACACATGCAAAAGCCTCTCACTATCTCAAAATCTGGATTGCAAAACCTGGGATCTGCCCCTTCAGGGAAGCTGAGCCAGCTCTGTTGAGAACAGACCTGTACTTCATGTCATGCCAGAAGCAACAATGAAGAGATTTCAGAAGGGAGCTGAGCATGCACAGCTCCTCCTGAATTGAATAAAAACTTTGAGTGAAAGTGATTTCTCAATCCCCCTTTTTTTTTTTTTTTTTTGAAAATCAGATCGTCAATTTTGGTGGCCAACTCTGGGCAGTTATCTACATTTTAAATGTGTGCTTTTTTCCCTCTTTCTCTGTTTGCTACTTGCATTACAATAAATATGAGATGTGAGCCCCAACTTTTAACTAACAATCTATCTGATAACCACAAACAGAGGGGAAAACAGTTCATCTGATTTTGCTTTTAAATCCTGCGCTGCCCATTCTTTTCTAAAAGACAGTGCATGCTGAATGTTTCATGAGATTAAAATAATGGCTCAGAATAGAAGGACTCCACTCTGCTCACAGAGATTGGTGGTGCCCCATATTCCAGCAAAGAAACTGTGAAAATCTAAAGTTCATGTTCCTCAGGATTTGAAGACTAATTTCAGTATCGTTTTAAATAATTCAAGGCAAAAGAAACATAAACAGCCTATGCTTGCATCTTTTGTATGTGGCAAGCAGTTTTCATTAGCATTTCATAAACATTTTCTGGTTTTCATTTTTTATTATAATTTTAATTTTAAAACTATTAATCAAGCAGTCTGGACAAGAAAAGTAAAATCAAAGATACTAGATAAAGATGCTAAACAAGAACTTAGGAAAATAATTTTATGCACCTTTCAAAGTATAGGGACCCAGGGAAAGCCCTCAGGCCAAAGCTAAGAGAACATCCAATTTCATGCTCCAAATAATTTTACACTCTTTATATAGGCACAGCAATGCACAGGCCAAGAAATTCAGCAGATCTGTAAACATTTCTCATGTCTGATAATAAAAGGAAGTATATAGTAGCATTGCATGTCTTATTACAATAGCAAGAACAGCTCCCACTTGGAAGTGGGAGGTCAGAAACCCGATCGGATCTGTAAAACAAGTCTCAGGCTTGTATACACACATAAACATAGCTGGAACATTTTGGAAGCAGCATGTGTCATGTTTTCTGTGAGGACTGATGGAAAAGCTGAAGCAGAAAGGCACAGTATATGCAAATCTTTATACTTTCAAAGTTTACACTTTAACATCATTTGGTTGAAATGCTGATGAATTTATGACCATGTGACCTGGTTAATTTAACTAAGGGAATACATCAGAAAATTTTCAGTTGTGCAGGTTAAGACACTTGGACATATTATTTAGCACCTATACAGTGTTTCATATATATGTTGCAAAAATTTGATAATATGAACGAAAGAAAAAGGCCAAAAAGTTCTGTTAAGTGTCCAAGAGACCACTTCTGCCCACAAATTCATCATGGACTTCAGTAGGAATTAAGCTCATAGTTTGAATTAAGATGATGTTCTGAATCAGGACTGCTACAGAGTCAAGAGTGTGAGCATGTAACACCCCTAATATCACCCCAGCCACAAGCACAACTAGGAAGTGGGCACTGACAGTGCTTAATTTAGCATTCAGCTGTGCTGGCTCGGGAAGGCACGTGAGCTTTTTCTGTGCCTGTCACTTGGTACGTGTAGTTCAGCTCCAGTCTGGAATGACCTGGCTTTCCATGGGCTGCTCTGCACTGTCTATGCTCTTTGGAGTACCTGGATAAACTACGATCAAAACCCTGCATAGTCTACCGTACCCACAGCCAAACTCTGTGTCAGTATGTCTGTTTTTAGAACACTTCATATGGCAAACTGAACATTTCAAGGCAATTTCATTCATATTAAAATTATGAAAGACAATTTATAACAGTGCCCAGCATTAGCAAGGCAATTGAGACCACTATACTTGAAGACTCAAACAGGCTGCAGCATTTTAGTTAGGATATTCAAGATCACCCTCACATCCAGAAACTTTGAAAAATCTATTAAAACGTAATATACTAGCTTCTGGATTCCCACTGTGCTGCACAAGATTGTTCTGTAGGGAATTTCATGGTCAAGAATGCATGATGCTCTGCCCATAATCGATCGTGCATTGTAAACACAATGTGATGTGTTTCTTTCCTTTTGGAAAAAAACCCATGTTCTTTACTTACATTTACATAACCAAGACCCAAAGAAATTAGGACAGACCAACAGCATCTGCAGCGATGACCGTGTAAAGCAATCTGAAATAGTGTAGTGAAAGATAAGGCAGAAAACCACCAGCCTTCTTTAGATTGGCAGAGCCAAAGAAAACCTTTATGAAAATTAGTAAACTCCCAAGAAAATAAGGAACACAGTGATCAGGGAATGGAACTCCCTATCCAGGACATAATGTGTTTCCCTTAGGGGATGAGTAGCCAATCCTCTAGGACCACAACAGGTGTCCTTTATAGACAGTTGAATTAAAGGCTGTCAATTCATTTTGACAGATGTTTGAGGCAGATAGCTGCCCCAATGGAATATGGTTTTCTGATGAATGGAAGTGGAATTTTTACAAAAGCATTCTCCAAAGAATACAAGAAACAGCACTGAGGCCCCCAGCATCTCCCACACTGAGCCGACATCCCTCCTGCTCAGCCTCACATCATGGGTGATTTGGAAACTGGCTGTAGCAGAGGCTGGCCCTGCAGAGGTGGCTGGCTTATGGCTGAGTTGGATCCCACTGCTCTTGGTATCATGGGGAACTTCTCCAACTTGAGCAATTAGAATCTATTTGACCATGGATTTCTCCCTGTGGACAAGGGTCTACATTCCATGAGGACTGCGGGCCTCTTGCCAGAGCATTTGCTCTCCATCCAGGAGAGCACTACTTGTGCAAAGGCACACAATGCTAAACTGGTTTAATCGCCAAGCATGTTTTGTCTTTCAGTTTTAAGTTATTGGAACTTGCCAATGAAAGTAATCTTTTACCTCATCAAGCTTTGGCACTACACTACCAAATGTGGTTGTAAAAATCCTGCTTCTGCAGCTAGTTGCGTTACTGCTTGTTCAGGGGCCTCTCTGTCTTGCTTTGCTGAACCCTGTAGTCACATCCTTTTTGGCTATGAGTCATTACAGTTAATCAGCCACATGGTCAAACTCCCATTTCAGTATAAATCAACTTCAGTTTAGATTTGAGTGGCTTAACCATGGGAGGGTTCCCATTGTCTTGTTAAGTTTCTGCCTTTGGACCTTAGGGGACAAAACTGAGAGGTCAATGTTGATGTTTACCCGTCATCCAGCTTCAAGTGTCACTTACTCTTCATATGCTTGTTTGGCAGAGATATGCAGATATCACATAAAGTAAATAAAACCCACTGCAATCCACCATCCCCCTAGGAAGGGGCAGAACAACTATTTGAAAACTTAAAAGCAACAAAACTGTTGTTAAATGTATTTGGCCTTTATTAGTAACTTTGTTCAACAAAACATCTTCATGTGTTCCCTCCCAGGCTCTGCAATAATGCTGACACTTAACAGCAGCATATGATGCTGTGCTGGTACACTAATGGGTTAAGAGAGGGTGCTGGGACCAGCTGCAGGTCTGGCAGGGCCCCACTGCTTTCTGCACATGCACCAGACAACGCTACTCTCTGCTGGGAAGCCTAACGTTGCAAAAACCATATATGATGGGCCACTTTTTGCCTTTTTTTTTCTTTTTTTTTTGCCTTTTCCCCGACCCCGACCACCTAGAATTATTGGAAGTTGCTGATTCTCTGCCTTCTCTGAAGCAGTTTCAGCAGCCAACCTCTAAACTGCAATGGTCCCCTGGTCAAGGGGCTGATCCCTTTTGATCCCTTTCTGCCTGGCTCTGTTCATTATCTGTTCATCATGCACCTCCTTATGGAAACTCTCCACCTAAAATATGTGTCCGGTCTTTGTAGCCTGAACACTGACCCGGTCTTACATTAGAGTTTCACCATGAACTTGCAGTTGCTTCAGAATTGCCATCTAGGTTGCCTGTTTTGGTATGTCTTGACAGTTTGCTATGTCTATGCCAACTTGATCAGAAATTCTGAGATTCAGAGGTGACAAGCTCAAAAAGATTGGTTCAGCCTTCCACAGAGAGAGGAATTTAGATCTGCTTGTCCAGCAAGTCTGACGTGTGACCATGGCACTATGTTTATCTTCCTAGTCTTGACCAGATTTCACTGGAGAAATACTGTTTGACTTCAGGTAAACTAGCTTAATGAAAATTTATGTTTCTTTTCAGATGATAACCTAATCATTTCAGAGGAATTTCCAAAATAGACAGGGTCAGCCCTGTTTAATAGTTTATTGCTAAAGATAAATAAAAATTTAGATTCCTACAATTATTCCTGCAAAACACGAAAATAAAAAGAAAATTTCCATTTTCACCTGGTCTATAACTTCATCTGAAATTATATATGTAATCTAAAAATAGAAAACAGTTGAAATTGTTTAATAATTTAAGGCTGTGTATTTAACATTTTTGAACAAGAATAAGAACAGACACAGGAACTAACAGCAAATAATGATTATAGGTGTACAAGAAGAGTTTCATTAGATACAAATTATGGGAATGTAGTCATGCTCACCTGCAAAACTAATATGGCAGACAAGTAGCCAGAGCTCGTTTTTGCTCCTCCTCAGACACCACCAGGAAGAGACTGAGTTGCATCAGCAGGAGATCTAGCTCAGATACAGATTTCAACTGTACAAAGGGAAGTCAAGCATAACTTTTCAAGCATTTTGGTGTTTTAACAGTGTTTGGAACTAATGGACTTCTTTCAGTTTCCTGGTAAATGGCAGCCTGCAAGAACTACATGGTCTCACAGGATGTAAGTGCCTTAATTTTATCTCCATTTTGCAGAGCACTGGTCTGTACTTAGCAAACCAGCTCTTGGATTGCTTGTAAGCAAGCACCTTCCCATTCCTACAGCAAGGCTACCTGCCCAGCCATAAATGAGTAAACTGCCTCACTGAGGTAAAGGTGAATAGTAGCAAGGTATAAATATATTAACACTTCAGCCTACATCATTTAAAAACACAGAACTTTGCAAAACTAAACTACCAGAAAGTGTAGTTGCCCTAATGACACATCTTTCATCTTTAGAATGCTTCTTTAGCTACAAAGCACCCCACAAGCAGCCTCTACAATGACACAGCCTCCTGGTACATCACAGTATGAGACAGTTACTACCTATGAAATAAGCCTGTTTGTAGTTTACCTTCCATGAGCATTACGCTGTACACAGAAAATTGGGTGACTGTCCCAGATTAGGATGAACTGAGATGCCCAGTATAAATGTCCAATGTACTTTTTCCTTTTATATAGTTCTGCTATTGCTATTTCAAGTATTCTTTAATTACTGAAGTTTCATTTATCCGAAGTCCAAAAATCCACCCTTAAAAATAAGATTACTGTAGTATACTGACTACCTCAACCATACCAACTGATGCTTAGGAAGTTGTTTTGTATTTTTATTGTAAATTCATATTCCTAAGTCCTTCAACAAATTTTGGATGAATCCCACATCATTCAGCTCTGAACCTTACTTCCTAAAGATAACATTCACAAGCTTTATGCAGAGTTCTTTCCTAAAAGAAAACCCAGCATAAGAAAAAAAAAAAAAAAAAAAGTCAACAGGTCCTGTTCTCTTCCCCACTGCTCACAGAAGAAAACGTCCTGTGTTGTTACACTGCTGTGCCCCTTTCTCACTGCTGACAGACTGAAGCCAACCCTAGTTTCTAACACTGCCTTATACTTTCAAGCAGTGAACAGGAATCTCTCCAGAGACAACTGCATGAGAACCTTGTAAAAAGGCAGCTTTAGCCTTCTGTGTGATTGCACCTATTAAACAATCTAGCAGACCCACCAAGCTATTTACAGGTTTTCTCATTCATTGGACTAATTTGTTTATTTATTATGGGTTTAATTCCTGAATTAATTTCCTCTTAATTTTGGTAATAATTACTTTGCATTTCACCTATGGCAGTTGATATTATCTCTAGTTAGCATCACTTCAGATGGATTTCCAGCTTCAGAACACCTCTAGTACCTAAACAAACACTCATAACCCAGCTATGTTTTTTTCCTCTGGCTTTACTGCTTCCCTCTCCATTTGGGCTCAGGCACACACTTGCATAGTTTAACATAATTTCCTTACAGGTTCTAGGTTTTCAACTTATTTATTTTTAGATTTTCTTTCAGTTCATTCCAAAATGCTTTCTCCTAGAGCTAACTTCCTAACAACACTTGTCCCAGAGAACACTAGTGCTCATATTCTGCAGAAATAGCACTGAGCGTTTCAGAGGAGATGCAACTTTTACTCTGTTTAAATTATACCTAGAAGACAGTATATTTACTTGCAAGACATTACATCTATGTAACATCCTCACATCTCTTACTTTCTAATAGGAAGTGTGCATCGATTTGTTTTTTATAAGACTAACTCCAAATACCTAGTTATAAGACAGGAGCTTTTCATGGTAGATCTCTACCAAGGTCTTAAAATGTGCAAGGAGTCCTCTGGTTAGGTATACTGGGAGCTTGATACAACTGAGTGAATTAACCTTGTTCCTTTGGATGCCTGTTTTTCAGTCTAACTTAGTGGTATTTTCAGTGAGACTTTATGAATGCATTCCTTGTCCTCACAAAGAATACAAACTTGATTACTGGGCGCTTCCAAAGCACTGTGAATGAAATGGAGAGGGATTTTTTCAGACCAAATTTAAAATTGACAGAGGTAAAACCAAATTACTGCATCTGCATATTGTTACCTGTGCTTTTCTTGAAGTAGAATATATTCTTGTAAAAAAGTGTCAGTCACAATGTGTCAATAAACTAAGTCTGTATTAGACAAAAGGTGGTGACTCACTGCAGTAAGAGCAATGCTATCACTGGCAAAACTATACATTACCTAACAGGTTTGGATACAGTATGGTAAGAGGCATCCAAGTGGCCTGGTTTCATCCTTAATGCATCAATAGAAATGTATGACTACGTCTTTACCAATAAACCTGAAAATGCTTCCAAGATTACAGGTCCAGATCAAGCATACCAGACACCAAAGGGGAGGCACCTCCATCTGCCACGCTCTACAGGAAGGAAGCCTGAACCTCCAGGAGGGAAGGGAGCAGCAACATGTGCCAGGATGTCCCCCTGCCCAGGCAGATGGCCAAGGCTGCAAGGGGCAGCTTAGAGCATGCTACTACCTGCAGAACAGATCCAGTCAAAGATGTTTACACTTGGACATACCACATCATATTTATCTAACTTATAAATTTAAGGATTTTTTTTTTATTTCATAGCTTGAGTTATTAAGCTTTTGGGAAAGATTCTTATCAATACAAACAGTTTCTTTAATTTAAATAAAAAACCCCCAACAAATAATTCTTTCTGTCTGCTTCACAGAAGTATGAAAATCAGAGAACACCAAAAATCAGTTATTTCAATAAAGTTGCCCTGATAGACAGATCAGAAGTGCCACTGAAAATAATGGTTCCTACCCTGGATTAAATGTGTGTGTATGTACATATATATATAAAGAAATATATATATACACACATGTATATATATATATAAAGTTCATTCTGATTAATTATTAGTCTGCTGACAGTACAAAGCTGGTGCAATGGTCTTGGATGTGTCCTTGAAATGTCTCTGGCCTTGTAAGCCAAGAACACAGCAAGGAGATGGGTTTTGCAGATGAGCAATGCTTACATCTCCAGAGAATCCTTTGGATCCCCCCAAATCTGGAGAATCTGTATTGCATGATGTTTAAACCCCAATTTCTTTCTGTAGCATGCACACAACTCCTGTCTGAGTTCAGAAACTCTAAGGAATCTTTTTTACTTCCTCCGTTTTCCTTGTAGCAAGGCTTCACCTATGAAGAAGGCATGAGTTTGGCTCGTGCTTGCCAATTTGATCATTATGTTAATTAATGCAACAAAAGCAATATTAAAAACATGCACCAGTAACATTGTACACACTGGACACTTAAATAATATTAAACCTAATTATTTTTAGCAAAGAATCATCAAAGAACTGAAATTCAGGAACCGTTTCAGATGTTATAACAACAGCAGGCTTATGAAAACCAAGTGTAACCATAAAAATAATGAGCAGAGAGACCAAGCTAGGATCTATTTGCAATCAAACTGGTTTCTTCTCCAGTAACTGCACTGTGAAGCTTCTAGATGGAATCTGCAGACAAGAAACCAACACCTAACACTTCAAATACTCAGCATCACACACTGTCAGTCATTCCCAGCATTCTTCATTATGAGTGAAATCTCCTGTCTCGGTATAAGAAACCATAGGGATTTGGTTTTGAGTTTGGTTTTGAGCTAAAAGCTTTGAAGCACTTTTTGCTCTGAAATGTGACATTACAATGAATTCTGTGACAGATCATTTCCCTAATGATCACATTTCCTGTAGTGAGACTTCTCATCTGTCTCTATGACTACACCAACACTGCAACCACACGCACTCTGCAACACCTTCCACCTCCAGTGAAAACACTATTATATGTGCACACTGAAACAAGACTCAGACATGTCACTCAGACCTAAGACATAGATTAGGAGTCTGCATCACCAGCACAGCTGAACTGTTTTGATTTGGGGTTTAGAATTCTTTTACAAGGAGAGTAGATGGTAACTTTTATAGAAATCCATCTCAGCAAGACCTGTCGCTGTAGTCCTGATCATGTTAATTTTAATTTGCGTTTGCCTCCTCAGTACCACAATAATTCCAGATCATAAAATTAAATGCAGCTGCTAAATGTACTGACCCCTGCTGCAAAACTATTAGCGCATTATTGTTATTTCCCTATTCTTGATTTACTCTTGCTCATGCTCTAGGACATCTGAAAGGTGAGACCCCTTTGATCTTATCCAACTGTCCAAGCAACCCTTTTAGTTGTGCTTTAGTTTGACACTCCTGCCTGGAAGTACACAGAATTTTTCTTTTGAAGCTGACAACAATCTTCTCCCAGGAAGAAGGATGCATACCCTCATGTCTTCCTCCACTAGGCTTTGCTGAATATCAGATTAACTTCTTGTGTCCATCCTGAAAAGTACTTTATGCAGAAGGTTAACCTAGGATTTCTGGAACTAGAGAGGTGATATACAGGCCTTCTACCACTGTCTATAATGGTCTATTTCTATTTCAGACAATAATCAATGTTACAGTCTCCTCTTATTTTGCATTGTTTAATACAACTTTTTGCTTGAGTTTGCTACAGAATATTAGACTCTTTATGAAATAATAGGCACAAACAAATAACTTAAAAGTTTGAATTCAAAAATGCTCCTCCTTGTGTCTTCATTTCCCCTCCTTATTTTGCTTCTTAATCAGTAAATGTTCCAGAGTATTTCTTTCTGTCCAACAACCCTCCAGATGACCTTTTAGAAGTCAACTCTCTGGATCTGTTTCCATTTAACCTGGGAATAATGACTTCTTTCTAAAGTATTTTGAGACCTGTGTAACAGCAAGATATTTATGAAGGTGCATTGAAGTCCATTTATGAAGCAGAAATATTTTATATCAGCTCTACAAGGTGACAATTTGCTATGATGAACGGGTGTCCCAAGGCTCTTTTCTTTTGCATTTCCTTTAATAATGAATGTTTAGCGGCACTTGCTAAAATAAATACATGGTCTAATTTCTGCAAATACATACTTTTCCCTCTAATAACACAAATATTTTGCAAGGTAATATTGTAATGAAAAATGTTCCACGGCTGTTTTAAGGAAATTACATTTCTTTGTCTCACCTAGAAGATAAAAATGACAGTCACTGACTTTATGTTTCCCTCAAACCCATTGATATGTCTATTAAATAGTCAAAGTTCAAGTACATTCCTGAGTGCAGAAATCTATTCTAAACCCTTCAGCATTTAGGAAGAGTTATTGTATTTCTACTTACATATATAAACCCACACGCTATAAAGAACTGTCAAATGGTTTGGGAATTCTGAATGGTGGCTGTAGGGTGGCTAAGGGATCAAGCCTTGTGTGTCTAGCCTGGTAATGATGTATTCCACTTTCACTATAAAGAATCCTACTGAAGTTGGCTCAAATTTAAGCTAGTGAATAACTCTTTGCTTTCTCAAAGGCACATATTTAAATAAGTAAAAATTAGTAAAATATTACTGAGGTTTCAAAGACAAGCTATTTTTTTCTTAGCCAAAACTCTCACAAACATAGTTTGAAAGCTTCTTCACATAAGAATTTTCTGAAGGGACACTCTAATACAGTAGTGCAGCTCTAGCCATTATAAATATACGAATGAGCTGCCTTCCTGACTGGAAAAATAATGTATTTTTCTTAATTAGACATCACTTCTTCCACTCTGCATTTGTTATGCTTATTTGCTTACTCTCTAGAGAAGAGAGACATTCTCAGTGACTTCTCTGAGCAAGAATTCCTCCCCCTCCCCTTTAAGAATTGTCTTCAATCTTTGTTATAAGTGGAAGAACGATAGTATTCTGCCTACACTTCCTGGAAACTCAGCCTAGGCCTGTATGTCTGCTTTTATCAAAATATCCATCAAAGGTCAGGTAATTTTCCATACTTATCTAGAGACAAAGATGTTACCTATCTTGATGAATCGAGTGTTAGTGATTCTCCCTCAAAATTAATCAGATATAATCATGAAGAAAATGAAGGACATTATTTCCATGACTGTAAGTGTGCACAGAAATACAACCTTATCAGATTCTACAGCTTCTTCCACTGTGGGCTCCCAATCCAGCCTTCCCCTGGTTTTGGAGTTGGTGACAGAAGACAAGGAAGCAAGCAGCAAACCAGTCAGTAGTGGCTAACTAGCCAGCAGAGCTAAGCTCTGCACTAGTGCTGGGGGCTATTAGAAAGTATGAGGTCAAATAGGGAGCACAGGACACCAAGTGCTAGTTTTGAAAAAGAAATGAGAAAAAAAAAAAAAAAAGAAGGAAAGAAAAAAGAAAGAAGAATCAGTATGTCAGCACATTCATTGTAAGCCATTTTAAAGGTCAAAATTTCCAAATCATATAAGAGATTTAGGACATATCACACATATAAGTGGTCCTCAAGAAGTCCACTATACCCATCAAAAAAAAAAAAAAAAAATCTGTCAGCTTCTCCAGCAACAATACAAAGAAACTTGACTGAAATCAGTTTGTGCTGAAGGGACCCTAACATGACCCAAAGAGACCAAAATATTTTCTTTTATTAATTAATTTCTATCTTGGCATTACAGCAGTAACACAAAATTTGCTTGACAACCTAACTTAAAAAGACTTGAAAGTCAACAAATCAGTTTTCTTTTTTCTCCTTAAACATTCTTACACCTGAACAAAGATATCAAATATTTCTATACAATATTTTGCACTTAAATTTCCTACCAACATCCACTTTGCAAGTGTTGGTGCTGACTAAGGATATAAAAATAAAGGCTACAGCTCAAAACAGATACAATGCAATGATTTTTCAGTTGGAACTCCCTCATAATTCTATCTCAGTTCAATGTTCCATTAAATGGGAATTATACTGCCCTTCATCCAAACTGAAACTTAACACGTTCTGAAGACTGCAATTCTGCATTTCCTGACATCACACAGTTCTAGTGGAGATTGTTACAAATGTTCACATTATTCATGTGTTCTGCTATAAACGTGGCATCTACTTTAAGATGTTTCACTCCTCTTTGCAAGAAGCAGGAATGCCTCATAAAACATTTAAAGACCTTGGTCAAATAAAAAAATCAACAAATGACCTTTTTATACCAATAATTGAAAACAAAACAAAAATAAGAATACAAGTCACTTTCATAGTCATAAATACAACAGAAAAAATTGTAATCCTCATAAATAAGTAGGAAAGAAAAATGGACTGCCCTAGGTCAAGAGGTGCAGGAATGTGGCAGGTTTGGTGCTACACTACTGCAAAGAACTGAACGTTGAACTAAACCTCACTATTTTAACCAAAAAAAAACCCACAAGCAAACAAACAAAAAAAATGAAAAAAAAAATCAACACACAACAAACCAGAATTTCAGTATTAGTTTTTCAGTTATGTTCCAAATACTGCAAAGGTAGCTATGAAAAAGCTTGTTTTCCTTTGTTTACAACATTGCCAGAAGAACTTCAGCACAGAATTACATCCTGGAAAGTCACAGATACCTGTGGCTTTACCAATGTACAATTACTATCTTACAAAAAAATCATACACACATGAACTGTTCCAAACATACTGTCTGGGGAGCAAAGGTAATTAGTAAAGAGTTGGCAAGTGTCCATTTGGATTGCCAGTGCAAAGGCCTAGTTCTTTTACTTTCCTAACACTTACACCAAGATCTTTCATTCTGTGACCACATACAGGTCTTTCGGTCCACACAGAAATGTTCCAGATCATGTGGTGAAATATACTTTTTGCCTGCAGAGCTAACTGTGCATAAGCCATGGAGTTAGGGAGGCAGGGGACCACAGAAGAGAAAAGAGATCTCACAGCTAAGCAGTAAAGTGCTGCTTTAAGTAACAAGATTATATTCCAGATCTTGTCACAGAATTCCTGTATGTTGTTACAAAATCTACTTACACTAAACTTTCCAGACAGCAGTCATTAATGACTGGTCTGCATTTAACAGGTTTCTATCTTAATTATACCATTCTGATTTGCAGAAGTGGTGACCTTTCAAAACTGCAAATTAACTAAAGTAAGGTATGCTTTAAAGAGTAAGGTGCTTGTCTCGGATTAAGCTTTCTGAATCAATAGATTGATTTTCTCTTTGGACCGTTTTGTCATCACAAATATGAAAACCCATATGTGTCTAGCCCTTAGCTACAAATGATGAGCACCATCATCAGAAAGCTTAGGAATAGGCTGATATATCTAGCTGCAGAAAATTTTGAATTCCATAAATATAGCCTGACCTATACATTGAGCAACACAGATATAATAAGACACTGAATATATTTTCATTCTCTACACAGGGAAGATAATCCCGTAGTGGAAAAATGGTATGTGACAGTAAAAACTGCCATAAGATACAGAGACAAGGCTACTTCCTGGAAGGTGGGTACTTAGCTTTGCAACCTGCATGTCACTCTGCACATGTGATTTCTTAGTTTTTAAAAACATCCTCAAAAAAAAAAAATCAGAAATTTGATGAATAGACACAATGCTGCTCTCCCCAGGCTTTATCAGCAGAACTGGGATGTGTGTATCTCCTTGCTCAGATCCACCCCTTGAAGTTCAGGGAGTACTGTGAGAGCATTAGGACACTTTCAGCTTCTGTGTACGACAGTGCTAGACTTTCATCAATGAGTTTTGCAGACATTTGCTTACAGCACAGAAGTGAAACTCAGGGACTTTGGTTGCTACCTCAGGCCTTGCAGTATGACATAGAGGCTTTCTATCCATTTTGTGTCTTTTTCCACCTCCTTTCAGCTGCTCTATTCCCCGCTGCCATCTCAGTCCTAGCATCCAATTTCTTCTCTTAAACCAGTTTCATCATTCTTCCTCTGACGCTTTGGGGTAGCAATAGCTGTACCCTCACATCCTGACTCCCTGTCCCATAACACTCGTCTCCCCTCATTTGGTTTCATCTCTGATCAGAACTTCTTTCTGAATGTTAATTATTAGAGCTACAGAAAATTTCATTAAAGATTCTGATTGCATCCAGTAACAGTGTAAAGATCTGACATCAGCCATAAATTAGAAGATTTATCACTCTATCAATCATTGTGGTGCCTTCCAAAGATTACCATAAAGATCTTACATGACTTTTTAAAAAGGACATAGGCTTATGTACCTGTTTCCTACTATCTGTGGTCACTCACTGCCACCAAGACAAGCTGATATGACAGAGCTCAGATTTTACAGAAGGACAACATTATTCAACAGTTATTACCCAATGCATATGTGTCATTCAAGATTCTACTCACAGCTGTATTTTATGATCAGCTACTGCAATAGCAAACACAGCCGTTGCAAACCCTTAGCATCTCACAACAAAATCTTTTCACTCAAACTTGCAGCCATCTAGAACCCAAAAGTCTTTATGACCCTGACCTCCAACTTAGCTAATGAACTACAATTCCACACACAAAAAAATCCAAACCTCTTTAGAGTTCAATAAATGTTTCAAAAAATATTCTATACTGTAATATGGATCCAGGTCACACTTGAATTAATTGCAGGCAATTCCCAGAGCCTATGTCTGCAGAGTTCACCATCTGATATTCAGGAAACATGACATCATCCTTTGCAACCCTGCAGGTAAATTCTGTATTTCTTTCTCCTTGCTTTTTTCAAGAGAAAAGAGTTATAGTGTGATTTTGATATTTTTTTCAGTGTTACTAAACCTGTTAGGTCAATTACAGGTCAAATTTAGTTTATCATTATTATTACTATTTGTGTGCACTTAGATATGAGAATGCTGAATGCAATGTAACAGTTTTATGAACTGAACTAAACAGAATGTGGTCCCTCTCTTTTATACACTGATGCTGTTCATGTTAGCTCATCTCCTGCAGATAGAGTATCTGCTACAAGAATTGACAATCAGAGGGATGAGGTTATGGGCTCCTCCACACAAGTGAGTGAATGTGTGTGTGTGTTTGTAACACATCATCTACACATTCTGTTGTTTGTTTACCATATTTCACTCACTGGTGAGAGAATGCAATATGTTAATGAAAGGATTAAACAGCTGGAGAAAATAATCACTGCAAATAAACACAGTGCCTTTGTATGTGACCTGTGTTTTTTTTTTTCTGTACAGCAAGAGAGGACCTTTAGAGCACCATAAGTTTTACATGTAGCAGTTTTATCATTAAGAGATATCTTCCAGGAATATGTGCATCAGTTATTGTCCCGTAAAGAAGTTATAAGAGCACAATGTGAGACCTGCAATACATGGACCTATGTATAAGAGCTTATTTTGGAGCCAAGAAATTATTTATTCAGTTGAATAAACACCTTTGAATAAGGTGTTGTATGTCCCTTTCTCAGAAAAGTAAAGTAATAACACAGGGTATGCAAGCTCTTTTGCTGGGCACATATGTTACTATTACTTTTTCTCTTGTCTGTCTTTTCTCTTGCCTCCTTATCATTCCATCTCAAAAAATACCCATGTTATTCAGAATCAGATCATAAACCCTTTGAGGACAAGATTGTATTTCATCCTATGTTTGTACAGCCCTTGGCTAAACAAGAATACCTGATCATGACTGTGGCCACTAGCCCTACTGTACACACAGGTCAGACAGTCACACACACACAGAGGAGCAGCTCTTTCCTGACTTTCCAAGTGTTTGGTATTCACAGCTTCAGAAAAAGTTTCAGAAAAGATTAACTTGCAGCTGCACAGTCTAATTTTTTGCATTGTCTCAGTGACCAACACATGGAGGTCTTCTAAAAATCTAATCATTCTCTTCTTTGAAAAAACAGTTCTGAAGTGTTTTTTGGAGCTTACAGTCAGAATTGGGTGTGTGTCCTCCAAACAGCCTTCTCAGGGTAGCTAACAGAAAAGTATAACTTGGAGTTTGAAGACCCGCAGTAGGTTATTTTAAATTAAAATAAAATTAAAAAAAAAAGAATTATTTTCCTGTTCTAATATACAGCCAAAGAAAATTCAAAAAATATGGTAAAAACCCACAAAGATAAAATAAATCCTGTAAGACACTTGAAAGCATTTTCAGACTTTCCACTGATGTCACCACTGAGGTGAGACAGGTGAGCAGCAATTCTGTTGCAAAGAGAAACAGAGAGCATCAACTGCAGAGAGCAGATGAAAACGGCATATCTGACATGCTCTGTTATTAAAATGACTTCATTGCTCAGTGAAGACTGTTTTTTAGAAGCTGTGGTTTGCAAGCAATCCTTCCCTTGCTATTTAAGGCATGCTCCTGCAATAACACACTTGTTGACATCTCTGGAGCAGAATCACTTCCACGTTGTAAATGGCTCTCTTCCCAACAGTAGCACAAAAACTGAAACCAGCTACTGTAACAAACACTTGCCTGTTTATTCATGGATTGTGCAAAACTGCATCTTAGTAGGCTCTTAAGCCCAGCATTAATCACAGCAAGAAAACAAATACAGCTGTTGATTTTTTATTAGCTTGTAGAACAATCTGATCCCCAAATCTCGGAATTTTTGTGGGACCTTTTCTCCTGGACTCTTCTATGATTTCTAATGAACTTAATACAGCCTGTGTTGATTCAAAAGGCATCTGTAGGCGAGAACTCCATAAACAGTATGCCTCTATAAATACTATCTCACTACATATTAAAACTTACCTGTTTTATCACTTCAAAATCCTCATGGCCAAAAAGGCCAATCTTCAGAAAAATATGAAGTGCTAAATTCAAAAGGCCGTGTATCACTGGATTTTATAAAAGTTTCACCTCTGAGTATTACAAGACTTCTAAGTATTACAGCACCTTGATCCATTAATATCAAGGATAAATAACTTTGTAGATCTCACATTCATTTCCTTAAACCACCTCCCACATATTCAGTACCATTCCACTGTAAACCCTCTAAGTTGTAAGTATGCAAGTTGACACTGGGTTACGCTGTCACGATTGCTAATGTCTTCTAAGAGTGAGAGTATTGGGTGGCTCTCAGAAACATTTATTTCTAAGTCATTTGATTAGCAGACTAGGACAGCAAAACCAGAAATGCTACTAAGTTGTGCTAACACATATTTCTTACTGCTGTTTCACATCTTTCCCTCAAACCTCAACCACATTTCATACTTCAGACTAACACACTAGACTGCAGGTGTGTGGAGGATGTAGAAAAGTCTTTCAGTTCTGTTGAGACAGCACAGTTGAGTACAGAAGCATTAATGAAACTGCAAGCAAGGCCATGTATTTTTGTGTACTTGTTGGGCAGTCTCAGTTATCATAGATGTTATGCTTCCACTCACACACACAGATACGTGGCACAGGTAGGCATGCATCTTCACACACATTATTTGGGGATGAGGGAACTTGTATCTATATCACTTACAAGAGACCTAGGGGATCAAGTCAAAAAAAAAAAAAAAAAGAAACCACATAATTTAAAACATATGCTTCATTATCATTTATATTCTTCCAAGAAAGAGTGACATGAATAAGAAACTCTCCATATCCTCTATCCAAAACTCATTAAAACCAAAATATTTATCTAAGGTGTATATGCATGTGATTCTGCATTCATTTTAGACATCAGAGGTCTATCCCAAGAAGATTAATTAAACTGCTGCAGTAACAACATTGGTCATCTTTCCTTCAGCTATGCAATCAAGGCAGAGTCAGCTTGGTCTATATCTCTCCACAATGGTTGGGTTACATTTATAAATGCTACCACCGAGACTCCTAAAACACCTAATTTACTAGACAGGCTCACTATTGTATTTACCCTTAAGTGTGGAGGATGCTTTGTAGCATGAAGCCTTTTGCTATGGTCCATTTAGTACAGCTTCTCACCTCATCTTGCAGACACTGGAAGTAAAATCTTCCAGTCCTGTTCTTGTGTCTCAAAAGGAACCACTGACCAACTTCAGTTATTTCACGCAACACTGGTTAAAATGGAGACTACAGTTAATGTGATCATGTTTTAGAGAATTTTAGATTTGCTGAAATTAAGCACAGCATGGTTTGTTCTTACTCAGCACAAAAGTATTGGCTCCCCATTGATGACATGTCCTTTAGTACTTAGAATAAGGTAGAAATTTAGGTACAAGTCATCTGTTCCGTATTTTTATTTTTCTTTGCTCAGATACTCTATTTCAACATAATCTAATGCACAAAAAATCAGTTTCTTCAGATTAATTTGTGATAATTTACAAGTTGCAAGAGATGAAGCACCCCTCAGAAAATTTAAGGAATTATGACCCTACATTTTGCAACAAGGTAAGCGTTACTAGCTTCAACTTAACAGGTGATGAAACTGAGATCTGGAGAAATGAAAATGACTTAACACTTCACATTATGAGCTTCTGAGACAGCCTAGACTGCAGCTGACTTCTGTCTCTTAGATCATATTCTAGAAGCTTGACTCTGCTCTGCCATTTATCTTACCCTTTTTTTCCACCTACATATGTCTTAACTCACAAGCATCCAGAAACAGTTCAGAGACTAATATTATCTTAAATATTCCATTCACAGCTTCTGCAATGTATATGAATACCTGGAAAGGCTTTACTAGCTGTATATTTTTGTACCATCTCAGCTGAGGCTCCGTATTGTATTACATTTCCCTGAGTGTAAAATCTTTCAGCTCATATAGGATATATATCCTTCATCTAACCAACTACTATCTCCTTATATGTTGTACAGGAAGCTTCATTGTACAGCTTCATTTTTCTATTAGCTAATTTGATTATTTCTTTTTGTCAGGAAAAGAATGTATATCAAAAGGCAATTAAAAATATTGCTCCATTGAGTCCACGTTTTTGCAACAACAAAAGAAGTCATTCATGCACAACAAAAAATAACTCTAGAGCTCTATGCTGGGCAGCAG
The DNA here is from genome assembly GCF_023634155.1 of Falco peregrinus. NCBI lineage: Eukaryota > Metazoa > Chordata > Aves > Falconiformes > Falconidae > Falco > Falco peregrinus. Next base: position 976,060 of record NC_073730.1, read on the forward strand.
GATTATGAATGAAGAACAGAGATTGTAAGAGAAGTCTTTGAAACTAGAGAATAGAAACCTAAGCAAGCAGGCTAGCCGAGGAGGCACTGACACTGCAAAGTAGTGGTATAAAAGGACAGGACAGGACAGGACAGGGAAAGGAAAGGAAAGGGAAAGGGAAAGGGAAAGGGAAAGGGAAAGGGAAAGGGAAAGGGAAAGGGAAAGGGAAAGGGAAAGGGAAAGGGAAAGGGAAAGGGAAAGGGAAGGAAAGGAAAGGAAAGGAAAGGAAAGGGAAAGGAAAAGGAAAGTGGATCCTGTTAGCTATACAACGCTATGGATAATATAAGCTGGCACTTAAGTGCTCACAGCTAGTTTCTAAAATCCTGGCACTGAAGGCCCCAAACTTCTTGACTTGAAAAGGAAGGAAGCCTGGAAATAGATAAAATGTTGTAACAGTTACTGAAACACCAGTGAACAAGATCTGTTCACAAGTGTATGGATAGCCTGGAAATTCATCAGGACACAGAGTACAACAGTGTGAGAGAACAGTAAAGTTGCAGGGGAAAAACCAGCTTTTACCACTCTACCTGTTATTTTAATCTTGATATTTACAGAAGGAAGTCAGAGTTTTGCCGCTTTAAAGTTTTTTTTTACTATTTTTTGCACAGAAGTGCTTCAGGGCCTAAACCGAGCTTTGAAGAGTAAACTATTCCCCCTGCAATGTATTGGATGTTCTGTACTTCATAATTTTGCCTGAAAGAAATAGCTGTTTGATTTCTAGTTATATACTATTAAAGAGGAATAGCTGTGAACAACAGACATCTCCACATGATGCAGAAAGCAGCAGAGCTCAGGGACAATCACTGTCTCCCAGACGGGGCTGGCAATCGCAGCCCCAGAAGCCAGCTCAAAGGACATGTCTCCCAAGCAGGGCACAGGCAGCCAAGTCCAGCCCTATCTGAGCTGTTACATTCCTGTAACACCTGTGTTCTTGCTCGGGTTTGAAAGGAGTTCACTCACAGCCACAAAGCTGAAATGCTAGCAAGCCTTGCCCAGCACACAACACTTCCTTGCAGTGCCTCTCATTCCTCTGTTGTCTCAAGTGCTATTTGTGCCACCCCTGCACTGCGCTCCCCTGTGGTCCTCACTCCTGGGGCCAGCAGCACAGGAGGAACAGCCACCCGAACAAAGGGGAATGATGGGGGTGAGGCTCAGGGCAAGTCTGTGCTGCAAAACACAGGGTAATGCAGATGCACTCGAGCTAACTCTATATAAGGTAGCTGAATGAGTACAAAGACAAGTCAAGCCATGACAGCAGAGAGTTCATTGTGGGTTAATTTGCTCTGCCTTCCTGGTGGGCCAGATATATGCCTATGAATATTAATTCTTAAAACTAGATCAAGAACATAAACAGAGGACAGAACATTTTCATGGCCTGCTGTTCTCCTTTCCTTGCTCCCAGCATGGTACAGTATATACCACAATGCAGCTGCACAGCAAAAGGAAACAGGGTAATTTTCATGCACTATATACAATGCATCCACAATTTCACTGTGGAGACTGTCTACTTGTTTAATGTATACACGTGCTCCCAGGGAGGCAGGCAGTTCTGTAGATAGGTCACAGGAGTCAGAAAAACGGTTTGATTCCCAATATTAGGTACATTTTGAAAAGTCACTTCATCCTGTTTCCTCCTCCCACTTCTGCCTTATTTCATTATACATGCAATGTCTCTAACCCACTCACTGTTGATTAGTTCTTCAGAATCTAAATATATAAATGTAAGTTCACCAAACGAAAACTAAAGGAAGTGGTTCCAACACACCATGCCACTGAGGTGGATTTTCTTTAGAACTAGTCTCTGCATGGCACTTTTGCAGCTTTAGGTCTATACTGCCCAAACATTCTCAGTATGTCAATACACTGATGTGGGCGAATACAGAATGATGAGCAAATGTCTTTTTCATACTATGTAAGAAACACTCATTAGTCCAGTGCCTCTTGCCCTGTCTATACTCATAATCAATATACCACAATAACAACCTAGCCATTTGCTCATTATGTTTGTGCAGGTCTAGGTGAATGGATAAGAAAATTACACGTTTAGTCCAAATCAGTAGCTAATTCTAGTCCAGAAACCACGTAGCTATGCCAGTGTGCTGCTGTGCTCCAATTAATGTGTCCTGCTGGTGGCTTAGGTACACCATCGTAATGAAAATGAACTGCTGCTTCCAGTTCAGAAGTGGTTTGCATCAGGCCAGTCCCGGAAGAGAGCAGGACTGCCTGCATCTCTGTGCACACACAAACTCTCTGTCATGGTTGATTTTGAATAAAGTATTGGAACTGTGCAAGATTTGAAAAGCAGGCAAGTTGTTTCAAGTGATTAAGAGGTCCCTGAGTTTGAGACTCTGGGGTATGTATGTCAGAAAGCTTTAAGTGCACCACTAGAAAAAAAACAATATGACACAGTCTTAAACGTAACCTGCAGGGGAGCATCCATAACAGGAAAACATCAGAGGCTGTGCTCTGAAGCCTTCACTTCACTTTCTTCTACCTTAATACTTATCCTCCTGCCAGAGCAATCTCCCTTATCCTTTATCCTACACATAAAATGAGCCAATATTGCTAAGTTCTGCTATTTAAAAATTAGGTCTGACAGACTATTTCTAAAGTGATAGACCAATCTGTGAAAAAGCTTTTCACAGAAAGTCAAAGCCATAGGGTGTGCTACTCTGATGCTGATGTCTGTGCAAAGAAAACATAACACTTCGAGGTGGAAACCTCCACGGCTGCTGGGCACAGAGACTGCATGGCCCCAGATTTCATGTGTGTGCACTGGTTTTGGCTTGGGATAGAGTTAATTTTCTTCACAGTAGTTAGTAGGGGGCTACGTTTCAGATCTCTGATGAAAACAGTGTTGATAATACAGGGATGTTTATGTTACTGCTGATCAGTGCTTACACAGAGTCAAGGCAAGCTTCTCACATCATCCTGTCAGCGGGTAGGCAGGGGTGCACAAGAAGCTGGGAAGGAACACAGCCAGGACAGCTGACCAAAGGGATATTCCTGACCATATGATATCATGCTTAGCATATAAAACTGGGAGAAGGAGGAGGAGGTGGGGGAACATTCAGGGTGATGGCGTTTGTTTTCCCAAGTAACTGTTACACACGATGGAGCGCTGCTTTCCTGGCGGTGGCTGAACACCTGCCTGCCAATGGGAAGCGGTGAATGAATCCCTTATTTTGTTTTGCTTGTGTGTGGCTCTTGCTTTACCTATTAAACTGTCTTTATCTCAACTCACACGTCTTCCCACTTTTACCCTTCAAATTCTCTCCCCCATCTCACTGGAGGGGAGCAAGTGAGCGGCTGTGTGGGGCTTAGCTGCCAGCTGGCACAAAACCATGACAGTCCTTTTTGGCACCCAGTGTGGGGCTTGAAGGGTCCAGATAATGACAGATTTGATTGAAATGTCCTAGATTGAATTTATAGGGAGGTTTCTGTGATTGTGATGCGTGGGGCTTGCTTGCCTCATTGTAAATTGGACTTTAGTGCTCATTAGTAGCTGTTTTTTTGCTTTTGCTGCTTACTGTACTGCTTATCATTTTATTGTGCCATGCCTGGGAACATTGTGATAACAGCAATGGCAATGCACCAGGGCATCACTGCTGTTTCTGTGCTGCTGTACTGGACAGGCTGCAAGACCAGTGTGAGCTCAAGTCAAAGGGACTGTGACCTGTGGATGAGTCCACATGGGAGCAGGTCACCTTGAAGCACCTGTGGCCATGAATAAATCCACACCAGAGCAAGAACGTCTCAAAGTGCCTGTGGCCATGGTTATGTCTGTGCTGCAGAGGTACACCTCTGAAGGCATTTTAGCCCAAGGACAAGTCCATGCTGGAGAAGGTACACCTCACAGCACCTGTGGCTGTGGATAAGTCCATGCTGCAGCAGGTACACCCTGGAGCAGTGGCTGTGCATGAGGTCATGCTGGAACCTTTCAAAGCATGTGGCTATGGATAAGCCCATGACAGAGCAGGTACACCCCTGGAGGGACTGCAGACATGGGTAAGGCAACACTGGAGCAGGTTTACCTGTGAAGGCATTGTGGCCCATGGAGAAGGCCAGGCTGGAACAGGTATACCTTAAAGTGACTGCAGCTGTGGATAAGTCTATGCCAGAGCAGGTATACTTGTGAAGAGACTGTGCCTCATAGCTAAGGCTCCACTTGGAGGTATCCCTTGTATCCCTTAGGTACAACCCCCCAGGGTCTGCAGTCTGCAGATAAGTCCAAGCCAGAACAGGGGCAAGGAGAAGAGTTCATTGCAATGTTAAACCCTGCAGGCTTGTCCAAAGGGGCCAGGGGTGGAGGCTGTAATGGTAATACCTTTAGTTTTTTGTAACCCATTATTTGAGTTGCATATTATAGGAATTACTACAGTAGGAAACACTTGAACCAATGGAGGACATGCCTTGCAAGAAGCAGTGCAAGTGCACCAGTAACCTGACCTGAGCTTGCTTTGGTGCCCGATAACTACACACCACACCACCTCTCCTTCCTGAGTGACCACCATAACAGGTGGAACCCAAAGTCATGGACCAAAAAAAATCAATGGACACTTGTGGACATTTGAAAGACATTTTACAGAACTGGTCCCTAAACTAAGGGTATGATGTCTGTGTACTATATCAAAGGACCAGAAGGGTGTGGTGGTGGTCATGGTTAATGAGGTTGTATTGGATAGTGTGGTACCTGAGCATGACAAAAATGGTATGGAGTAACAAAAACATCCCTATATTATCAGCATTGTTTTCAGCACAAACCCAAAACATAGCCCCATACTAGTTACTATGAAAAACTTTAACTCTATCCCAGCCAAAACCAGCATAGCATGCCTGTCAAAGCTCAGCATTTTTAACTTGGAAAATAAAAAAGTCACACCCAAAAATATCAAGCTTCCTGAAATAAAGGAAGTGGCTCAGAAGTGGGTGAAGGTTTTTGAAAGCTGTCAAATTGCTAATACTTTTGTGGAGGAAGGGGGAGGAACCTGAATCAGTGATGTCATGGAAAAAAAATAGGGGCTTGTCCTGTAAGTGTTTCTTTTCCTTTTTTCCAAATGGAAGCAAAAGGTTTTTTCCTGGGGTATTTCGTTTCTTGGTTGTTTTTCTTTTCATTTGGAAGTTGGGGAGGGTAGTGTGTTCGGTTTGGGGTTTTTCATTTGTTTGTTGTAGGGGGTTTATTTAGTTTGGTTTTGAGGTTTTGCTGTGGGTTTTTTTCATAAACAGGTATTGATGCATTGTTTCATGTATGTTATGATAACTTTTTTGATTGGGAAGTCAGCCTAGATATTAGAATGTTATCAATCTTACACTAAAGATTTAAAGAAGCACACATCAGGAAACTAAGGATTTTAGTAAAGCTAGCTGTTCCATGTAGGTAGAGATGAAAGACTAACCAATAGTGCACTAAACGCTGATAAATTTAATGGAATGTTTCAGCAGTGGAAACATTTACAAGGATAGATTGAACTCCAAGTTTGGTGTTTATTGGTACCATATATTGGTATGTACATATTGGTACTACATCCATATATTGGTATGTACATCCAGAAATACAATTACTGGTCTATTTCTTATTAGGATAAACAGCTGAATACATGTCTTTTAATTGAGGGATTTACCTAGTAAAAAGGCCTTTTTGCAGGCTCTAGATATTCCTAACATTGTTGTTGTTGTTTTAATGTAGTTTGATGCTCCTAAAAGTGGCTTGGTGATTACAGAAAATTAGATGTTTTATAGGATGCCTGTGCTTGTGGTGGAAGTCGGACAACCTTAAAGTTTCTCCTGCTAGGTCTTCAAAATCGCTACATACAATAGGCTCTTGGAGAATAATAATAATAGTAATAACAAAAGAAGCCCCAAAGCCCACCCAACATTTACTAGCATGTGCCTGAAATTAGTTCTTGCCATAAAACCAAAGCCTACACCCCTTTTCCAAATGTTGCTCCTCCATTAACAAAACCCTCCTTAGAAGACTGCCCAGCTGCCCATAGCTACGAGGCAGAGTAATCTACACAGCAAAGATGTGTGACAGGAGAATCAATCTCTGTGTCAAAGTACACGGTGAAAACATGGTCTGTGAGGTTGAGTACTTGATACTACAGCACAAGACTGCTAATTGTTTTAAGTGTACTATAGAGGAGTTAAAACTTATAATTTGAGGCCCTACTGTTTAGTAAAAGCATGTAGAAAGGAACTGGCTCAAGCTAGACTACTGTGAGTGGACAGAGAAAATAACTATTACTTGAAATAAAATACTGCTACCCCTCTTTCTGTCTTCCAGCCCTCTCTTAGTTAACACATTGACTGACTGTGGAGGCGGCTGAGAGAGCAGATAGTAACCTGCCCTTTCTGAAGAAAAGGGAGTGGTGGGAAGTCTCAGAAAGTCTTATAAAATGGAAAGCAGGACAGCAGATTAAAAAAAAAAAAAAAAAAAAGGAGGGGGGGGGCACAGGAAAAGCAAGAGATTTTCTTCTTTTCCTTTACGGTACAATATTCACTTGTTTTCTTACGATATCCCACTGCTACCAACCAGATTTATTCAGTACTGCCTCTCTTCAGAGACTTTGAAGGACAAGAGAACTAATGGTCAGGCTTCAAATGCTCTTCTTAGCTGGTTATCAACTAAAGGTAGATCATTTTCTGGCTTACATCAGTAAAAACCTGGAGTTACTATAGTGACATGATGATAGAAGCGTGCATAAATTCAATGTATGTGAAAAGACACTTCAGCCCTTCAAATAATTTGCTGTCATTTTAGAATATATGTTTCAAGCCACTTTTTAGGGTGAACATAACTTTAGAGAAAAGCTTTTGTATCTGCCATCAACTATCCCAAATTACATTAACTAGCTAAACCGATGGAATGTACATATACATAGAATGCTGCATGTTTTTTTTCAAGAAAGTATTAAACACAGATCTGTTTTTGTTTTTATTTTGTCAAACTATTACCTCAAAATTAATTGTTTTTCTTGCTACTCACATTATCTGTCACATCTAGCATGTTTTGCAAGATCAATCTCTTGGGCTCTTTCCTTTATAGAATTTAAAACAATTAAGCAATAAATTCACCTGCAGTGGTATAATTAAACAGATAATTAAATTTTTGAAGGCTCTTTAAGAAGCAGTTTTTATAAAATAAATACATCTTCTATATTTTACAAAATTATATAAAATAAGTAATTTCCCAACTGTAGATATTAACTTACAATGTTTAGATTTTTTTCACTACTGCTACTGCAGTAAAAATAAAAATTTGAGGAACTCTAAGCAGATTCCGAGATCAGGGAGTGGCTAAAATGGATGGGAAGATTTTTTTCTTGAAGGATTTAAACACAGAAAACAAAGTACTACATTGTGAGATGAAACCAAACATTAAGACTCTACTGAATAGGTTCACATAAGAGATCTAAATGTATTCTTTTTCAAATACAACTACAAATCTTTTGAGGTTGTTTTTTTTAAATGGTTTGTATAACTCTCACATATGACCATGCGGAAGACATTTTAGCCTTGTACATTATGCGTCAACCTTCCTGATCTAGGTTCTGACACGATCACATACAATTGTATTCTAGTTTCTGAACAAAGGTGTTATTTCTCTGCTCTGCAAATCTTTTCATTTGTTTTATTTCTACAGAGGACATTCAGGGATCAAAATGAGAGAAAGAAATATCAATTTCTACCTACCTTTGACAAAAGCATCCTGTCTCAGAAATGCAACACCAAATGCTAAGAGTTTAAGCCACAAAAACATGGTTATTTCTGGAAATCAGGCGTATCCTTATGAAACAGCATGTGTCTCCCTCTGGAAAGCAAAATAAGTGTTATCTGTCTGCAAAAGAACTCAGCAAAACTTGAACCAGAAAGGAGAATAACTAGGCACATACATTGCACTGCCTGCTTATCTGTGAAGGAGTTGCTTCCTCTGTTACCCAAACTAACCACTCGCAAACTCGCTAAGCAGTTTAGTGATGTCAGAGACAAACTTCTTCAAAAAAAATTCTTTCAGTTTCCAGGAAGTTAAAAGGGTTTTTCTTAAGTTGCTGCAGTAATGCTCAGCTTCCTTAATTCAAATTAAATATATTATTTTCAGCCATTTCTTTCTACTGAGGAGCTAAACAAGACTTAACTTTTCAAAGGACTGGATTTAATAGTCATCCTTTCTCTTCATATTTACTTTTCTTTTGCAAATATTCACTGTGTCCCTTCTACATTATGGATCTTCCTGAGATTTCTGTTGAGAGAGAGAAACCCAAACCATCAGTCAACAAAACCCTTCTACTGGTAACAAGACCTTCATAAAAAGATGTATCAAGTGAAGTGTCTGCTGATTAAATGAAAACCCTTTAAACATGGGATATATTTCTGAATCTTTCTGCAATGATGCAATTCTAGGTATGACAGTAATACACAACAAATGGGTAGACACAATCTAATTCTGTTTTACGTAATGTTCAGTTCCTATTTAGATAGTACAATGCAATTCTTTACCATAATAGTGCTGGAGGATTGTGATCCCTTTCCTGAAGTCGATACAAGGTACAGCAAAAACATTTCCCCTCACTGCATGCAGTCAGTTAGTACTCAATAAGAAATGCCCATTACATAGTAGGTTAACAAAGGGAATAAATGTTGGGATGGCTTCTCTTATTGGAGGTTTCAAAGATTGTAAAAGAACCAGCAGAATCCTGTCACAAGATGGATAAAGGGAAAAGAACACATTTGTGCTTATTCTTGATTTCCTTTGGAGACTACCTAAGCATCACACGGGGGAAAAATGTTGCACAAATTCACATAATAATTCAAGGATGACATGAGTGAATCAAACTCCTCATATGATTAAACCCAGCTTCTACACATCCAACTTTGAGTCAAGTCCTATAACATAGACCAAAATCTTAGCTTCCATTAAGCAATATTTCTCTATACAAACTGTCTGTAATAACAACTATATTGCAAATGTGTTCAGAACAAAACTGACATAGTGATATCACTCTGACACTCCAGAGACTCCCACTTTGATACACAATAACTTCATCCTAAAGTTGTCACAAACTGGATTTGGACTACAGCCATACATCGTCTGCAGCACTGGCATCTTAGTCCCTGTTATCCTAGGCAAAACCAAAATACCAGAAGGGCTGAAGTGTGCCACCTGATGAATAGGGTGCATGATATCCTGTGGAGAAATTCACATAAAGGCTCTCAGCAAGAACCAGGCTCTATTTCTACCTGAGCTTCCCCAGCAGTTTTATATAGCCTCCACCCAACTTTTTATGCTGTGTCGCCAAGACAAACTCCTGCACAGTGGACCTTTTCTGGCTGTGTGATATTTACATACCCTCCATAGCACTGAAATACTGCAACATATTGTATATATTATTTAGTGATAACATCACACACTTTAGCCATCATACCATTCTGGTACAATATTATTACTCGCATTTAACAGCTGAGAAACTATAAACCATCAACTGCTAAAATTACTGATCAAAATTACAACTTAAACTCATGGAGGATTTAAATTTTAAAGATTAAGGATTAAGGATTAAGACTTAAACCATATATCATAAGTCTCAGTGAAATGCTAAGAAGAAAAATCTCTCTTTCTGAGAGCAGATCCTTCAACCAACAAATTATTTCAGTGCCCATTTTCTGTCAATGAACCATTGCCTCGTAACTCAGAGAGAACAAACACCTCCACAGAAATTATATAGTGTCTTTGATTTCAGATTAGTCTTAAGTGTTCTAATATTCCATCTGCTTGCAGTGCATTTGAAATAAGAATTTGTGTAGTCTATTTGACATTTGTCTGTATGGACAACTGAGGAAGAAATCAAGGATATTGTGGTACTAAAACACTGGATTTTCAAAGACACTAATTAAAGCCAATATTTTTACTAAGAGATGCCACAAGCATTTTAGTCACTAAATCCTTAAAACAGCTGTGAATCTGGCCTAAGAAGGAAGAAGGAAGTGTGTGACAAAAAGCAAACTCTCAAGAATTCTACCCTCATAATAAGCCTTTGAAACCAGGTAATTATCAACTACATACACAAAGCTAGAAATTACAAAAAACAAAGTTCAGATTTAAACAAAAAAAAAAATACATAGAATCAGCCAAAGGGAATCAGTATCCTCTGCTAGAATTTTCATTAGTCAAAAAAACCCTAAATGTCACAGGATATAAAGCTGTGTGTGCTGGAGGACTTCAGAATTGGCAGAGCAATCTCAGCTCTCCTGATTAACCCAGGAGAGCGGTTTAGTTCCTCTCAGCAACAGGAAAGGTCGGGAAATGGTTGTTGCAGACTTGCTAAGTGGAAAACATGGGCCGTAAAAGCAGTTGCTCCAGAAAAAGAAAGAGAAGATGGTTTGAAGGGAAAATTCCTACAGTGTAGGGCTGGCTGATGGCCAGGATATATGCTCTTCTGTTTCACTCTTCTGTCAAGGAGAGATTGCTTGCTTTTGCTAGCTAAGATCACTGCATTGTGAGCAAGCCAAAGAACAGGCTATGAAGTATGGAATTTTTAGCTCTAGTGTGGTTCAGAGCCATGCTGAAAGCAATACTATAAAAGATGCTATAGTGGGATTTTACACTCATCTTATATTGACCTCCATATCACATAGTTTCAGTCTGCAGCTTTCTACAAATTAATATATTATGGCTACACCAATGTATTTACACCCCATGTATTATTTCCTATTTGTGGCTCACCCAGAATTAATCACACATGTGTTTAAGGCTGTTAGAACACATGAAGTCTTTTACCAAACAAACTGCAGTCTTCTTCCCAAGGATAAACCCAAAACCCCACTTCTGGGGGATGAGGAGGGAATTAATTTACTCTACTTGCTTAGGACACAGCCGTATTTTTTAATCAGCTAATTGATTATGTCAGTATGTAACTACAGCAGTACACTTCCCCTGTGCTGGAAAGACTCAAAGCCAGAACCATCAATTTGTACTACCAAGAATTTCTAAAAGGACATTTAAAAAAAAAAGCATATGTTTAATTTATCCATCTATTTGGAAATCTTTGTTTTGTATGTTATGAAAAAAGCCAAAATACCCACCACAAAGAAAACAAACAGACAAAAAACCTGTAAGATAATCTTTCCTTGTCCGATCCACCTGTCTTGCAATACAGTAGATTTGTTAAATTATCATAAATGTCTCCACATTCTGTGCAGTTAAACACCAGCTCAAAGGGCAGTTATATCACAACTGCAATAAAAGACTAAAAATATGAAGTGCCAATAACAGTTTTCCTTTCAATTCACACCTGAAGCATTTGAAAAAGATAAATACATGCCTCCTGCTTCATACCAAAAATTTAAAGAATGGAGTCCTTGAAATATAGAGAAAAGAAAGGGAATTCAAAGTAGAAAGAATTAAAGCAGTATGTCCTTGCTCCAGATGAGTTGCAAATATTGTGATGAAGTAATTCACATAATTTTACATGAAAATACATTGACACCATAATCATAAAATAGATTCATTATGTAGTAATTACCGTGTTTATGACATAAATATTTGGTTATATGACACTAATTATGCCATTTGAAAATATTTCTGTGGTAAAGATACCATATATTTGCAGATAAATTAATTATCCCAGATCGAGATTGAACTTTTAATAAAAAAAAAAAAAAAACAAAAACGAAAAGGCAAACAAAAAAGGAAACAAACTCACAAGAAATAACAGAAATATAAAACAAGTTGCATTTCAAAACTAGCTAATACTTTACAGGAATACATGCAGGTCATATTCAGCTTTAACACCTAAAATACACCACAACTGGGTCTAATTGACAGTTGCACACATAAAATTTGGCTGTACTGTGAGAGTGAAATTAAGTCTCAAAAAAGCATACTATTAGATCCTGTATATTCAGATACTCTATCCTTGCAATAGCTTTATGAAACAGATGACGTAAGGAGAGAGAAAAATCAAATTATTGTATGGAAAGATGCAATGAGAATTCCCACAGTTTTTTATTTGCATTTATATGACCCATATGTCCCACATGAAAATAATAATTGTTGAATAAGGAGATGATGATAAAGATATCATCAGCCCTCATTCCCAGTTCTCTTCTTCTCCCACCTATGTAGTCCTTGGTCAGGTCTAATAAATGCTCACAGCATTTGATACGAACCCTTGAACCGGCAGTGTCCCTCTGGCAGGGAAGTATTTCCCTTCTAGCCATATATCCACTGTTTTTGGCAAGGTGACGTGAGTTAGATGGAAAGAAGAGTCTCAGCACAGGTGGACCTTTCAGTGCCAGGCCTGAATTGTTTCCTTAAATGGGGGAAGGGCAACTGTTTTGCTCCCAGGTCTTAGTCTTAGCCCTAGGCCCAGGCAATTGTACCCCTGGTTAAGCCAGGAGAAAGGTCTGGTTCCTTCACTGCTAATGAGACTGCAGCATTAGAGCAAGGAGTTGTGATCCTCAAAACACTACATACACCCATCCTCCTGCACAATCTCTCATAACCCGTCAGGCAGAAATGCTGTTGTTACTCAGTGACTGAAGCCAAATAGTGCAAAAGCTCTGCCCAGATCCCAAACAATCGGAGAGCTTGCTGAGAGAGACCAAGATCTCTAATAGCCTCCACAGTCACTGTCAACTTCCTTTCCACCAGGAAACATTTCTGTAGCTCTATTTTGTAGGTTGTGCTGCGCAAAAGCATCAGACTACAGAGTGCACTGGGCATGGTGTGATCCTTAAACACTACTACACAAAGCATTTCTCATTTTTTGCTTCTGAAGGCATCATTACTTAGTGGTGGTCCTGCTTGGCCAGGTGTTATCACAATGTGTAGGCAAATGCAAAGCACAAAAAGAGACAATTCAGCTGAACGTGCTTGATTCTGTGGTTAAGCAGATTTCCTTTCCCAGAGTATTTCACCAACCTTCAAACAAAACCAAATGGGCAGCCTGAGCTGTACCTGCTCATGCAGGAGCTCATGGGGAATGAAGCACTCACCCATGAAGGCAACAGTACTCAAGCGGGAAACCTGCAAAAAGGGCCCACAGCATTTTCAGTACATCTAAGAAGGAAGGTATGAGCAATGACTGGAGAGTAAAAAGGTACCCATGTATGCCAAATAAACACAAGCACTTCTCCCTAGCTCCCTGCTCTACATGTGCTTTACTAGGAGGTGGTTCAGGGTGTGTGGCATCTTGCTCTTTCCATTACAGACTCCTGCCTTATTTCCTCCCTCCAGGTGACAGTGATGTCTGGGAGCAGGGGAGTTGGAGAGAGAGGGAGGGATCACACATGACACCTCAGGCCCGGAACAACTCCATCATAATCTAACACAGCTAAAAAATCCCTTACTGTTCTTTGGGGAGAAACCAAGGAGCTGGTTCCTATTCCAATGAAGGGTAGAGAAAGTAGAAAATAGAGAAGCCATAAAAAACACTACTATTTACGCTAGAGGCAGGGAGACCACAAACTCTTCATCCATGTAAGCGACTTCGAGAATCCCCTCTTCCAACCCAGAGAGTGTTCCCAAAACTATTTCCCATCTCTGCCTGGTACTGCAAGGCTGACAGAACAGACTGGAAAGATGGAGGGAAGGCAAAAGTAGCAGTAACCACAGTGTGAACAGCATTTTCATACAGCCACAAGCCAAGTAAATTTGTGTCTTAGGTTGGATTGTCACGGCTTGCCTCCAAAAGACTGGGCCACCCTGTATCTGCCATCAGGTATCAAACAGCAGCCATGCTTACCCTGCATGCTAAGACTGTGCCACCCAAAAGCTGTCATTCCTGGGGCTTGCTTTGTTTGGTGCCACAGGAACCACCACTGAAAGATGCCAATGAAACCCCACTCCTTGTGCTCTCTTTCATACGATTTCACATTGCTCGGTTTCACCCTATGTTCATTTCCATAAAAGTTTAGTCAAATAATGATGGGGCATTCACATTCTTCACCCAACACAACTTCCAAATCCAGGTTTTTAAAGTTGATATGGTGTCACTTTGGCATTCATTGCAAAGAATTTTAACTGGGTTGCATTTCTGGTTTTTCCTTTTTTAATTCAAGCAATGGTATACTCCAGTGGTACCTAAACCTGATGCTGTTTTGTGTTAATGTGTGTATAAAATGTTATATAAATTAGTTTTCTCAAGAAATGTATTCTTGAGAACCGGCTTTTGTTTACTTTTTTCCAGAGGCCTTGAAAGAACATAGTAGAGAGCGTGCAATTCAATAACACCAAAATTCTCTACACACTCCAAAAATTGCTTGGATTTAAATTTATGCAGACTTTCTTTGTTTGCACAATTTTCATGCATGGAAGTCAGCTGATATGGCTCAGCTCAATTACACTGATATTCAGCATGGCTACACGTCAGAATTAAGCAGTTCCACAGAATCTGAAGGCACACACCTTAGTAAACACTAGCGGGCACAGGATAAATTCATCCCAAGGGCAACTCTGTTTAAATCAAGGGAGCTTCCTCCACAATACATTTCATCCTGTAAAATTAATTTGACAGCCTTACTGTGAAAACAATGTTCATGCTAGGGAATATATGTTATAATACTCTGAAGTTTTTGTTGAATATTTGCTAAGAAATCTATTTTGCACAGTTTTTCAGGTTTCTTTGCGATTGCCAAGAACTATTTCTTGAAGAAAGAAAACATTCTCACTTAGTATGTCATATTGGATCGAATTATTTTAAGGTCAAGAGTAAACAATACAGCTCTTTGTGCAGGCATACTGCTATGCTACTATCAACCCTCAGGCAATGATGATTTGACATCTTCACTTCATATGTTACCTGCATGATCTATGCATACCTCCTCAGGACAGAAATTGTATTTTGGTATCCCTGAGGCACAGTTCACAATCTGGCCCAAAATGAGCAGTAAGTCCATGATAAGCTCTCAGAAGTGCCAGGCACTTACTTCTCACTTCCACATAAAATCATTCCAGGATAACACTACACACAGTTACTGTGAAATGGCTGTTCTATAATAGCTCTTCTTAACATGCCCCCTTAGAATTTGCTGCCCTTAGACAGTGGCAACGTACCCATAAGTACTGAGTCAGATTTGTGCTGAACATCTGCTCCTCCTCCTGGTTTTGAATGAGTGCTGGATGCTGAGAAATCTCAGGATTTAGCTTCATATGTGGAGTTCAAAAACTGCACAATGAATTAATTCTTTTCACATTATGAAACATCAAATAAACATTTTTATCCATAGTGTCTTTTCTTCACATCCTTCCATCATCCAGTTTGAAAGGGAAAATTAAAAGAAGGGACAACATTTACCTGACTATTTTCTACCCATGGACCACTCCTTGTTCAGCTCTCGTTTGGAAGAGCCCTTCAACAATGGCAAATTTTTCCTTCTCTTAGTCCAATTCTCTTTTTTTTTCCAGTTTCATTTCTCCTAGTACTAACCTCTAGATTCTTATAGACAGTCATATGACTTCGTCTCAGCAAACGAACAGCCACAGCTTTAAAAAGCACTGAGGCAAATGCCAGGAATGGACTTGTGCTCTGCAAAATCACACTGAATCTCAAGAGTACCACCACAGCTGGAGGTACTAAACAAGCTCCCTCTGTTCAGGATCCCCTCAATTACCTTCACCAAATTCACCCTGCCTTTAGCAAAACTGATTACCTCATATTAGCTAATCTGTGTCTGTTAGTTAATTTTCCCAAATTATATGCAAAATTATACACAACTACATGACACGCTGCAAGAAATGCTGTCCTGCCCCATAGAGATAGTTGTGCCAGAACACGCCTGACAGAATATGAGTCAAAGCAATTGTAACACCAGCCAACACAGAAGACGAAAATGCCTATAGAAACAACCTTTCCCAAAATATTTCCTTTCTGGTTTCAAAACAGCACTCTCGTACTTCATTGCAGTTTGCCAGACATTCCCTTATGTCTTGTACATTGTCTTCTGTGTGCTCTGTAACATGCTTAAAGACATGTATGTTTACTCTGAAGCTAGTGCTTGAAATAACCAAACAAGGTGGGAATTTTGATTTTTTATTTTTATTTTTATTTTTTAAAATTTTTTTTTAAGCACAAATTTAGCTGAAGCGAGCCAGGTTTGGTGCATCAGGGTAGGCTACCAAACATGTGTTTTGGTCTGTCTTTCTACAATATGATACTTTTGAGCTAACTGCTGGTTAGTCTGTGTCGGAACACCAGCTTGCTTTCTGCAAGTTATCTGTCCATTTTTCAGGTTTTCCCAAGTAGGTATTTTCTGTGGCATTAACTTACGTGTTGTTTTCTGCTGGCACTGTATTCTGCTTCCACCCAGATTGCTTCCCACCTAGGATGCCAGATTCATTGTCATACACTATTAGCTGTGGTCTGCAAGTCCTCCCAGTGTTTTGCTGTCAGATGACAGTGCTTATATCCAAGAGTATTTTGTTCATTTTTGCAATAAGATACAGGAAAACTTTATACCAAATGCTTTCCTAACATCCAAACTATTATCATTTTTTGGCTGGAAATGTATTCCTACAGCTGATTGCAGTCATGGTATAGAAGCATAAAAACGCCTCTGAGCAAGGTATTTATGAGCATAAACCACAAATATTTATCTAGAAGGCTGGTCTGCTTACAGTGATGCTGTTGGTCATCTTCTGATAGCCCATCTCTTACCCTTCTCCACATTTTGACATGATTTTTCTCTCTAGGGCTGTCCAAACGGGTTAGATAGATGTCTCCAAAGATAAGCATGTGGCAGGCATTACTTCTTCCTCAGTGGCTTGTCAAGAAACTACTGCTATAAAGCTAAAAAAGTCCAGAAGATTTATATAATCTTAACTCATAATATCCATCCTTGAATTTGAAATTGTTAGGAAACCAGACTGCTCCCATACACTTACCTTCCACACCAGGGTCTATGTCACATCTCCCTCCCTCCATTTCCCTGCCTGTAACTCTTCAATTTATGTTTCACACACACACTATAAGCCATTTTACAATGCAGCAAGTTCATAATACTGATACTTAGACAAAGTCTGTCTAAAGACACAGGGGTTGTCTTTGTTTATTCTCACACTATAAAAACAACAAAGTAATTAGCACAGGCAGTAAATTCAAAGCTTCTTTAAAGAAAATGTTATCAAAACTGAAAGGAAACATCAACAAATAGCTCATTATGCAGACAAACTTTTCTGAGAAGTTTCTGTAGCGTAAAAAGACTTCTGTAACATTGAAAATCCCATGAAGCTACATCCTGGGCCATACACTTTTGAAAAATATTTCTAACGCATTGTCCCAGAAACACTTTCTATTCAGTCTTGTGAAAGTCCATGTACCTTGCTTATTTGCTTCCTTAGTAGGAGTCCTAAAAAAATCTGATATTATCACCCATCTTCCCTGATTGACTTAAAAATGAATCAGTGTTTAAAAATTTTTTTTTCACAATACAGGTAAGAAATGGGGGAAGGGTGGGAGGCAGAAGTAAAGAATATGTGAGATGCATTGCAGTAGCTTGGAAAGAAGCTTACTTGTTGCATGTTATATGTACTTCTCAGTCAAAATATTTCAGGTTGATTAGTTTTCTGCAATAACAGTTATATTAAATTCAAATTTATCGAACTATCAGCCTTCTCATTTTCTCTGCTACATCCATACTGATTTTACCCTTTTTTTTAATAAAAAATGTTATTTGTCCTGGGACATAGAAAACATTGCAGATTAAAAATGACAATGGAAGAGAAAAAATGAAAACAATACTAGATTATTCAGGAAAATAAGATTTTCAATTAGAATCTACCAAATTTAAGATGGTCTGGCTGATCTTTTATAGCTATAGCCTCAAATTTCTAGTGTTCAGAAAGTTCAGTTAAAATCGTCCTGCTTGGGTAGACTGGTGTCTAGACTGAATGAGAAGTGCAGAAAGTAATTCTGAACAAAAGTGAAAGAGAGACTCAATTAAGCATTTCAATTTCATTAAAAGGATTAAAATGGGTATTATCTAAAAGTCATTTATGCAATTTCAAATGCTTCTCTATCACTTCTTGTTAATGGGCATAACTAAAATAAGCTAACAGAGATGCAGAAATATTGGAAATATATGCTTTTAAAGTAACAGCCAGGTAAACAGTAGGCTTTTGTGCGAGACACAAATGGTGGCAGAGTGCCAAGTAAATATTTGAGTGATTTAAAGATAGGTAAGAGAAAAGACAGCACTAGAAAACTAACTACTCTGAAATAAAAAGCTTTGTTTCATTATATTTGTTTCATAGCTTATTTTTATTTCACTGTAGGATATTTTGTAATAAACACTCAAAGACATTTAGCACAAATTCGCTATTTTAACTGTGACAGAAAAGCTCAAGAAACATTGCTAGGGCCTTATAAACACACACAATATGTTTACTGTATACAATGCAATGGAATAGCCAAAAATAGCCAAAAGATGGTGGAGGAGAAATAGGGGAAGCTTGTAATCTATCATGCTGAAACAGTCCATGCTGTGATACTCCCAAAACATCTGGAATTCAGAGTATGTAAACAATAGAATCACAGCAGTAAACCAGTATCAGATTCCTTTAGTTCAATAAAAGAAAAAAAATCACATTCCACAAAAAATATTACAATTTCACTATCTAATTTTATAATTTGAGCTCACATATACTCTGCCAAAAATCTAGTCTCTGTAAAAAAAAAAAAACAACAAAAAAACAAACAAAAAAACCCCACACAAACAAACGACAAAAAAAAAACAGAAAAAAGGTTGAGTATCACTATTGTTTCTTCAGTTTGTTCTAAAAAGTGATAAAGCATTAGCAATATGAATCCCAGCATAGCAAGAATAGCTCATTTTTCCCATGTCAAGCCCAGGCTGACATACTAACTGGGGTAATGTGCTCTCTCCCTCCCAAGATCAGCATATAATACTTGCACATCCTCTTTCTGCTTTACAGCAAGTGTTATTTCCAGTACTTAGTAAGTTAGGAAATATCACAGAAGATTAAATTCCATGGAATAATTATTTAGCAAGAGGCTCTGTCTTCTTCTTCTCATAAGAAGATCGGCATTAGGGTTCATGAAATTCTGGGTTAAAATACAGAGGCATTATTTAAAACTAGGTTTTATGCAAAACAAGAAAAACCTGTTTGCTAAACGTTGCCAGTTCCTAGAGCAAAGTCAGTCTGTTAAGCCTGTAAACTCGTAAACAAAATTTAAGGTTTTTCCTTCAGATAAAGGTATACTGAGAAAGATATCAACTTCATTTCAGCTTGACACCCCAGCTTTATTTCTGGTTTGCAACAATCAGCAAGTTGCCCCACACTGATCAAAGGAGATGCATTCAGGAGGGATGAAATTTCTGACAGATTTTACCCCCTCCTCCAGCACACTGTCTTTTTAGATGGAAGAGACCAACCACTATGAAAAAATATTTACAAATAAGTTTTGCTAAAAAAAGCAATTAATCTGTTAATTTTCCTTTCCTTCTTCTACTGTAAGAAGGAATATAATTTAAAGACAGATGATGATAGCGAACAAAATAAGACCAGCCTGCCCTTCACTGTCTCTAATCCAGAAAATCCTTTGTGCTATTCCTTGCCCTTTGGAACCTTCCTTTCTCCACATTAGCCTGAAAAATACCTACCAATGTCTAAACTTTCTCACTACTGTTCACAGATAGCTCACCTTCTTAAATCCTAAACATTTAAGATCAGACTTGCACTTCCTGCTAGCTGAAAATAATATCTTTCACATACTTCTACAATATTCAGACAGTGAGAGCACCAAACACCAGTCCTGAGGAAACCATGTTCCAATCAAACCCTCGACTTTGGGGAGTTTGGGATGAGGTGGAGAGTTCAGCCAGTCTTCGTTCCTTTTGTTTGCATGAGGAAAACAAGCAGAGTGAGAAAAGAGAAGTTCCAAAATGAGGTGCAAAGAGCTTTTCTCTGCTGTTTCCACAGTGGCCTCTGCTCCAAGGGGGTAACAAGAAGCAGAAAAAGTGTTTCTGAGAAAGTCTGGGTTTGATATATGCCTAGCTCAGTGCCGGGAAGTTGAGCAGGCTGAAAATGTACATGTCCTTTGTACAACCATTCAACCATGTGAACTCTCTGTAGATCATGCATCTTTACTTATTTACCTATTTTAAAGAGTTCTATGCTTTCATTAACATTCAAACTAATTAAGGAAAAAAAAATGGGCTTTGCATGATCTACAATAGTTAAATTGTGTAAAAGTGGTTTTATAAATTATCTATACGAATCTTCAAAAGTTCTTAAAATTGCTTATTGATCAAGTAAAAGCTCAAAAGGAAAAACCAAACCCAAAAGTCCTGTCAAATAGATTATCTACCTTGAGTCCAAGCAAATACCCACTTAAACTACTGCTGATCTTTTTACACTGTTTATCAACAGTTTATGTACTGGAAGCACATTTTGTTTAACTGCAACATTAGGTACATTTACTGCCTTTATTGTCAATTATGCCATGAAAAATCATCAGCAGTGTTTTCAAGACTGTCAGATCAAGACTGTTAGGCCCAAAAAAGCTATAACTGAAGTTGATATAACTGCAAACCAATAAAACCTCCTGACTGCTGCTTTCTGCTTTAGCCTCAGCTTAGCCTGCAAAGTGATGCTGCTCTCGGCTTTCCAAACCAGTTTCATTTTCTGGTTCCTGTATGACAGTTACCAAGGCCCAGCAATGGGGCAGAGCTGCAAAATTTGTAACTGAGGGCCTGAATATAACCTCCTTTTGTGGCTAAGTGACATCCAAGCTACATCACTGAATCTACAATTTTGCTCACATTGTCTCTAGTAGATGTCTTTGAAGACAACTTTCTGGAGTTCAGCTAAGGTGTTTTGATGCAGCCCACTGCTGGTACCTGAAGTTCAGAAATACTCTGGGAGCTGGAAACAGCAGCGTTGATATCCAGGCCCCTGCTCCCAGACCTCAATTTAACATATTGAATATTATGTTAGTGCATGCCTCCTTACCTTTGAATTGTTTGAATGAAAAGACTGGTTCTTTGGGAACAATCTAATTAATAACTTAGATTTCATTTTGCACATCAGAGGTACTGAGCTCCTTGTCACCAGTCTGGCTTTGTATCTGAAGTGCCACAGGAGCCAGCACTTTCTTACGGAAAGTAGAAAAGTACAGTGCCAGATAAATACTACCCAAATTCTCATCTAAGGATTACTTCAAAGATTCAGCAAAACTTTTTCAGTCAGTTGCCTTAGGTTCTTCTAAGTTGATAAGCTGTTGTCACAATACATTGGATGATTTGAAGTTTGCACTGAACTAAAGAATCCATGACACTGACTCCCAGGTCCTGCAAACCAATGAACCCTGCTCTGGGGCAGCAGAGGGTTTGCAGAAATGTACAGAAACTTGAAGTTCTGTCCAGTCCAAATGCCAAGAGCACACCTCTTGCTCTGCCTGGCCCACAGCTGCTTTTTCAGCTTGTGGATGGCTTTCATTTGAGAAGACAGGACTTGAACATGTTGTACGAAACAAAATGGTCCTTTTAGATAGCCCTCTCTAACACCACTTTCCAGCAGGACATTCAATGGGATGCATGTTATGTTTCAGTGTGTCAGCTCATAGTTTAATCACACATTTCAATCTACCTATTGTATATACAGTTGCTAGTATCTCCTCTTTCCCTTACCAGCCAACGTGGTGTGAGGTTGGGTTTTCGATGTTTAGAAAGCCAACACTGTTGCTTTCTGCAGCACTTTTTGGAATAATGTGAACATTTTCATCTTTGGAAGACATACTATATTACTAGTGCAGAGATCTACGGTGTCCTCTCCTAAGATAGGGACAAGCACTGACAGCACCTTTATTTTTCCAGCAGATGCCCCCTAACTATACTACTGTTCTGGGAAATGCACGCTTTGATTAATCCAGCTTCATGCAGCACACATGTTCTAGATGAACAATGCAAATGTGTGGGAGGGAAGTGGGAACAGGAGAGCAGAGGAGAAAAGTAGATCATGAAGTAGGAAGTGGTGATCACTCAGAGCACTGGAGATGAAAGCAAGATGCTGGTAATAATCTCAGCAAAGAAAGCACGAATGCTGGTACAACATGCTTCACTATACCCAGCTCCATCTAGGTGTCAGGTTGCTGTGCTCCACACTCAGCTCTACAGGCATTTGTGAAGTCCCAAGGAGTGTTCCAAAGGAGCAATAATCACAGGATCTTCAGTGTATGTGTAGCTATATATAAGAACATGTTCTTAAGTATATACACATGTATGAAGTTGCAAAATAGTTACCATTTTTAGATGGAAAGGTTGTCAGGCTAAGAGGATCTTTACATGTTCCATGTTTGTGTAACATGGAATATGTTTTGTGTTTGACTTTAAATTATGGAAAAACATTTTATAACATTTATGATTCTCCTTCCTGGAGACCCTGACTGTAAAAATGAGGCTGGAGGAGCAAGTCCACTTCTGGTTTTCTTAACAAGATGGTGTCCTTAAGCTGGAGGAATCTTGTAATAATTCAACATAAGCCAGACAAGCTTTCAAGTAATCTGTGTGTTCCTTTAATTGTCTTATAGCTAAAGGCTTTAAATGCAACATGAGGTATGTGCTTCCTTATGTCCACAGCTGCAAAAAGACACTGAGCAAAAATTCTAGATTTTATTATGAAGCTTTCTTGAGATTATGACTTTTTTTTTTTCTCCATATCTAAACTTTAGACTACCTTTCCTCTTTCCAGATTTGTAGCCTACAAAATCTTTGCACTACAGCATAGTGGGATTTTCAAAATTATATCAAACAAAATAGCCATTCTTAGCTACAGAAAGAAATTCAGAGGTAAATGCTTTAAAACCTTATAGCCTCATTCCTGCATAATGTGTAAAACAGACTGCTTGTCCTGCAATCAAAAAAATCTGCTGGAATAGGATTTCACTATAGCAAACAAATACAACTGTTATTCACTTCACAGCTTAAACTGACAATGACAGACATTCTTATAATTAATTATTTCCTCTATTTAGGAGTCAAGACAAAAACCTATCTATATGTCATTGCACTGTTTTCTGTTAGAGTTTTGCACCTCTCATTTATCTTATTTATATAAGGAACTAGAGCACATGATGAAGAAGCAGAGAATGAGATAAATAAGTTTGTCAGTCTAGACCAAAAAAAAAAGCTAAAAGGGGATGTTATTGTTGTCTTTACCTGGTGGGTGGTTATGGAGAAGACAGTCAAATGCTTCTCAGAGGTGCAAAATGAAAGGATGAGGAACAACAGGCACCAGCTGCATCAAGCAAAATTATGACTCAATATTAAGAACCAAAATTTCACAAGGACAGTCATACAGCGCAAGCATCCATTCTCAGAGTCAAAACTTGATTAGGAAAGGCTGTGAGCCACTAACATTGAAGCCCTGCTCTAAGCAAGGGATGCAGGCAGGTGATGTCTCTTGAGAGCTTTGCTAGAGTAGGTTATCATGTAACACCACTGGATAAATATGAACCAGAAGGGTTTCATCACATTCTTGGGGAAGGGGGTGGGGAGGTTGTTTCTGAAATCTGGGGGATTTTTTTGTGGGATTGGGGTCTTTTTGTTTTCAACAACTTCAAAAATTGCAAGTTTATTTTACAGTTACTTTCCCTTTCTTAGTTTCCAGGAGTAACTACAGAAACCTCGGGGGGGGGGGGGAAGGGACGGTGTGTTAGGTTTTTCTTCAAAGTGTTTCTAGGGATAGATTTCAAATTATCAGAGGTTCTCTTTCTTATTTAGGGACACTGACTGACCATAAGAAAAATGTATCGAGGCATTAGATGTATTTGTTTGAAATACCTGATATTGAAATTCAAACAGTTCTTCAAGCAGAATTCCTAATAAGAAGGATTTGTGACAGGGAGTCTACAAGATTTACTTTGAAGAAAAAAATGTGTGTTTAAGAGATCCATGAACCTTCAAAAGAACACCTCCTTCAAAAGGCCCCACCTCACAGCTATAAGGGATTTTCAGAAGTTAATGTATTTACATAAAGTGGAAAGACTTGCAAACTGTACAAGGCAATTACTGGAAACAGTGGTGTAGTATTGAACAAAATGGTCCTGATTTTCCTAGTTTTTTTCAAAGAAATCCATTATTTCTTTCATCTACACTAAAACTATAGGCCAAATCCTGTAGGCCTTACTGAAAAAAAAAAAAAAAAAAAAAAAAGTCATTTCACAGACCTCCTGCTGGTCTCCTGTACAAAGAAAACGAATACTCCAATGAGGTGAAGAGCAGAGAGAAAAGGAGCTTGAAAATACAGTCCATATGGAAAGAAAAACTGCATTTAAAATGCACCTAATAAACACTAGAGCTCTATTACAGTACTTTTCAGCAGCTTTTGCTGACAATTATATAACTATTCATATGTGTCTATACAGACACATATATGCGCATGTATACACACACACTTCATTCCACATATTGTTATCCAGATTAAAAAGCCTATCCATTCCTATTTTTAGACATAACACATTGAAACTTATACACTCATTAGCTAATAGTTCCCTGAGATAGTGCTCTATGGTCTTTTATTGCTGCATGTTTCAAATCAACTTTGGGAACCTATTAAAACTATTTCAGGAAGAGAAGGATATAAAAGATATAGATAAGCAGTAGCGTCTAGTTAAGCAATTCAAAGTTATCTTTGCATTTATTTTTGGTTTTTCTTTAAAAACATTTTCCCCCTTTTATTTTATGCATAAATATTTCTGCCTTCTGCATCTCACCTTTTACGTTTCTCCTTATCTCTGCAATTAGTCCTAAAATGCTTCAGGGAGAGGGGGAGAGACTTTAAAACTATTTTTGTAGCACAGCGTAGGACTGGTAGAGCTTGTCATCAACATGTGTGTGCACATGCACACATGAGCACGTGTACATACCAAACACCACACTCCCACTGATCTGTAACTGCCAGTAAGGACCAAAAAACTTTCCTCACTGCAAAACATGGTAGAACAAGTCTGGTACTTTTGTACACCAGTTCTCTAGATTTCATCAAGGGAATCTCTTCCCACTACTGTAAACACAGTAGTATTATTCAGCCTATGCAAGATAATATTTTTTAATCTGGCAATGTGTACCAATGTGGTAAGAACACCTAAGTAGTAAAATAAGGCTACCCAATACCACCTCCTTATACGTATGTACCCAATTCACCTCCTTTAGTAACTAGACATTTTTAATTAATTAAAAATTGGATTCATTTTTAAAACTATCTTAAATAATTTAAAAATATTACTAACCATCAGTCTGTTCCCACTAGATGAATGCTCACACTGTTTAAAATCATGTTGTGTATTTGAAGAGCAAAAATATAAGAATAGATTTTTCTATACATCATGCCCAGCATACAAATTCTATGAAAAACGTGATGGTTCTGTAGTTGTGAATATCGAACCAGCTGACTATAAAGATTACAGACATAAGTATCTCCTAATTACTCTCTGCATAATTAACAAGTTAGGTCTGAAATGCTAGGACTCTAAAGTGACATCACCTCTTGTGGACACTTGGATGGTGAATTCTGAGGGTGGTTACAAATCAGTAACTGAATCCAGCTTTCTTTTAATATCTAGAGTTTATAGATTGGCATACAGAGTTGTAACTGAAGGCAATTTGCAGAATTGTGCATGAAGCTTGTTTGGGCCACCTTAAATTTATTTATACTTTCTGAAAAGCCAGTCCTCCATAATTAATACTATGAGCTTTTTTTTGCTTTTTTTTTTTTTTTTTTTTTTTTGCGGGGGGGGGTTTGGTTGTTGCGGGTTTTGTTGAGGTTTTTTTTTTGCCTTAAACTTCAATTTACTCTTTTGATTTTTTGATTAAATATAGATACTTCCTGTCTATTTTATATGGTGTTTTGGAGAATAGACTATTTCCAGGAATTTTTGTTTCCAAAAATGTAAGTATACATTTCTGATACCATTATTTCATCAATAATGATACCATGGACAATAATATAAGGACAGCAGAGGAACTTCAAGATACCACAAACTATGCAGTAGGCAAAAAAGGCTTTCAAATCCTGGCATATGATTTAAGGTAACAGCCCAATACAGTAATCAAATTGTAGGGATAGGGAAAGGCTGGTAACATGATCTTTGAAGTTGGTACTAATCACCGAGACCTAGGCATGCAGCCCATACTGAAACTGTTAGAAATTCTTTCCACTTTTATTGTGTTTCATGAGAAAACAACAAGAACAAAAAAAAAGCCACCATTGGAATGAACACTCTATGAAGAAATTTTTTACTTTATGATTTCAAAAGTGAAGCAAAGGTTTTCATTTATGTCATTCTATGGTCGCTGCCATTTATGCAGTGACCCTAACTGCCATTTCCCCCTCAGTCATTCCATTCTGATGAGAATCTGGTATTTCTGCTATGAAACATTATTTTTAATGTGTTTCCTCCAAACGGAGAGCCTACTGCCACTTATCTCCTACAAAAATTCTAAGCATTAAGAGTCTGTGTAATCAGTGCAGTAAACACAAGGAAATCTTCCAGCCGTTTGCCAATACTCAGACTTCCCTTTGCTCAGATTTTGAAGCCTGTCACTTTAAGGTTTCTGTGTGGAGGCTGTGATTTAGTAACATTACTGAAAGTCGTAGGCCTGAAAACATTTAACTGAGCTCTTGGTGATTTCATAGGAAGAAATACAGTCTCTCAGGCCTCTGAGTTTTCCCACATGGATATTAGTGCAAGGTAGAGAACGCTAGCTATAGGAAGCATTCAGAGACTAGACATAAGCAGCAGTTTTCCCACTTTACGTCCCTGAAGCACTAGACATGAAACTTGACTCACTGAAGTAACATAGGTCCACTGCTTTTTCCCCACTTCTACCTGCAGTTGTTAGACAACATGAAAGATGTTGTGTAGTTCAGGAAAGGACTGGTCATCTCTGCATCCTTTCTAGACCAGGACACAGACAGGCTGTCCATAGACTCTGTGGTAGAGGTCCTGTTATGCCATAGCACCCGTAGTTCTTGCCTCTGGGAATACCTCTTTACTGCACCAATAATTTGCTCCTTCAGAGCTCAAGCAAACTGCTGGTAGACAAGGAACCAAAGCATCTTCATCCTCAAATGCTGGTAGGATTCAATATGCACAAATCATGTTCCTGCAGAGAACTCTGAAGGTTCCCCTTGCAAAATTATGTTTCAGGTCAGTTTTCTAAAATAAACATAGATTCTTTGACAAGGGACTATGTTAAGATGTTATTAAGATTTGTGAGCTGAATAACAGCATACATCGAGCCACAAGCATAAATATGTTTTCACACAAACCTTTGGTTTGCTGGTAACAAGCCTATCAGATACTGTCTGGGGAGGGGGAATGTTCCCATAACCAAGGCATCCCTTTACATTTTTAATCTGCAAACTTCAAAACAGAAAAAATTTGTATAGAGGAAGTCAAAGTTACTGTAAACTGTCAGGTTTACGAACTTCTTACTGCTAGCGCCCCTCCCACCCTTTAATTCACATACCTATTGACACAACTTTCTATGTTGTAGAGCCTTGTTACTTCTTCAGTGTCATCATTGCTGTAATAACAAGTGTTTCACATACTGCAGAACTGCAAAAACAGAAACATGAGAGGATCAGAAGAAAAAACTGGTATCAAAGATATTACAATGAAAGAAGGTAATTTATACCAGAAAACTACAGGGAAATGATTGTGCTCTACCTGTAATGCTTCAAAGCAGTCCTCAGTGTAATAACATGTATTCCTGGTTTTTTTCTGGAGTATATAGGACACAGTATGCACATTATGAAAAATATATCAACCTGTTGCTCTTAGAATCCGTTTCCACAACATCCAAAAAAATTGACACTATAACAACACACTTACTTCACGTACACAGGTGAGTGTTTCCCATCCCACCTTGCTGTAGCTCACAAGGAGAAAGTCTTGTCTTTTCATCACCATTTCTATCCCTCTGGTTCCTAGGTGGGATTCCTAAAAACACAGCTGTATAAGCGAGTGAAAAGGCTGGCAATGCTACACGTGCAAGTGGGTGCAGCAGCCTGCCTGAAGGTTGTACTGAACATGAAGTTCTGGACAGCCCCGCTGAGAGGGAGCTGCTGGAACCTACAAAATGCAGGCACTGCTCTCCATACTATCACAGGTTATTTCATAAAGCCAGAGTCGTTTTTGTTCTGAACACAAGGAGGAGTCAAGTGGCCAGAAAGACGTAGAAAAAGAATACTTTCTGAGATACTCAGTACTTTGGCATAAGGTGTTCACCCCTACCTAGAAAAGGGGGAGAAGTGAAATGGACAGCTGAACTGCTGTAATATTCTGAATTCTAGGACATATATCTACAATCATGTCTGCTATTAAGAGGAGGATCTCAGGTGGCTTGGAAGGAAAAGATGCAGTAGGGCACACTGACAGAATAAAAGCTATTACTTGTCAGGCTTTTACTGAAGAATTTCAATGGATTTAATCTTATTTCAAGAAGGTTTTGAAAGCCAATATTGCGTAGCCTTTTATCAAGCGTTACCTTACCATAAGCATGAAGCTCCTTTTTCTAATATATCTTTTGAGGTTTTTCAGAGCAATGATTTTTCCTTTTGAGAGACTTCTATAATACCCTGTGTCATGCTCTGGGAGAGAAGGCTTAATCCATGCTGCTTCTGCTGTCACCATAGTGTCAAAAAAGAGTAATGTAAATATTTCATTATCCTCAGACAGAAATATAGAGGTTACTTTTGTGTATACATAGTAGTCCAATTCTAATTCATTCTCTAGAAAAAGAAAACTTTCTGGGCATTTATTTCAAAGATAAATTACGCAGCTGCTCAGAATAACCAAATTGATAATAATTTGTCTATATTGTCATTTTTAGCAGCTCCTGTCTGACCATGTATTTACTAGAGAAAACTTTTCATATTAACATTAACTGCATGTTAATGAAGTTCCATTTTATATTAAAAATATAAATAATGTAACAAAAACAGTCATCCACCTTGTTCTTGCGATGACTTCTGACAGCACAGACCAGTGGTTAGACACTCCCCTTTAAAATGGTGCAACACCAGAAGTCTCGTGGCTCTCTGCAGGGCCAGAAAATACTCGCTGTGGGTAGACAAGGAACTTCCAAAATGTTCCTAAAGTACAATACTTTGTTCCTCTTTGTCCTTTGCATCTCCCAGGCAGTTTGACCCCTACAACTTCTGTGCAATAACCACAGAAATACAGGGCAAATATCTCCACACAGGAGTTGTGAGGGACATGTAAGAGGAGCACTTCCATGGCGGCCCCTGCCCCAAGGTCCACTGCTAAAAGCACAATTCTTGTCAGAAATGCACCTTTTCAGCCTATTACACTTCCAAGTCAATGATACACATCCTCTTTAACCTATCTCTGGATCACTACTCCTGCCATTTTCCACCCCACACAAAGGAAAATCCCAAAACAACACTGGGCCAAAAGCACAGCTTAGAGCGAAGTCTCACCCTTCCTCTGAAAAGGCACTGTGAGGGCCACAACACCTCGGCAGCTGGCTCCCACCAGCTTCGTCTCCCAGTCCCAACACCAATCCCTCCAATCGGGCCGATAACCCCAGGCCTTGCTCCCTCACCTCCCACCTTCCTCCCCACCGGCTTGGCCCGGCGGCTCCATGCCCAACTAGCAGGCAGCCCAGCAACAGGCCCGTGGGAGGCACAAGCAGCGCAAGGGGAAGGGGGGGTCTAAGCTGGCGCCAGTTGCTGCTGTGAGACTGGGCATCTCCCACACATAACCCAGAGCAGATCATCTACGTGTGGCCTCTGGATCCGGTGGCAGCGGCCTCCTTCAATGTCCAAGGCCTGGCCCCCACGCACAGCACTGCTTTTCTGTCAGCTGTAAGCGCGAGCTAGCTGTGACTCTCCAATTGCCATCCCCAGGTTTTCCTTCACAAGTTCTGCCATGATATTTGCATCTTAAAGAGTACTACATACATAAAGTAACACTTTAAAAATTATAGTACTGGATTAGAAACGCTGACCAGTTGATGACGCATCAAGCCATTGCCCAAAATATTCACCAGAGGCAGCTTAGAGAAAATAACGTGATGCAATTTTTGCAGCGGCAGCCCTGAACATATAAGGAGAATCTCTCAGGAAGGCCTCAGATACATCTCCTTGCCGGATAAAGCATCAAAACTCCTCATGCTAGGAAAACGTGAAGTGTGTTGCGTGCAGACACGCTGGCATTTTTTACGCTCTGCATGCAGCAGCATAAATCAACCAGCTTTTAAAGAAGCCTGGCACAAAGTCAGGACACATTTAATGTGTTATAACTATGCCTGGCTTAGCTAAACTCTGAAATTACTTGCAAGTGAAGTGATCGAAAGAAAATCAAAACTAAAGGTGAATTTCGACCTTTTTCCCAAGCCTGTAAGTGGGACAAATGCTTTACATAAAACATACAGAGATGCTTATCAACAGAACTATTTTCTGCAAAGCAAAACTCGAAACCATATTAGTTTCTCATGGACTGGCTGGGGAAAAAAAAAAAGAAAAAAAAAAAAAGAAGGAAAAAAAAGAAAAAAGGGGAAAATAAGCATGTTTACTGCATGAAGGCTTGACAAAAGTCCTTCCCTCTCTAAGATGAGGAACTGCCTAATATGCAAGGCTTGCTAGTCTCACAGCCACAGAGAACAGAAATACCAGAGACATGATGTAAAGCAGTGAATAGGCTAAAATTCACATTCTGATTTCTTTTATGAAGGGAAGGTAATTTGTTTTAAAAATGATTTTTATTAAACCAAAAATCCTAGTAGGCATTGGAAAGTGAAGAAATAGAGATTTTAAATCTCAGTGCACTAACACAAAGTACACATGTACTAGCATAAGTAAGTACACTTACATGTATTTTATTTTAGGAACACTAATTCAAAAGCAGGTCTTACAAAATAAGGAGAACCACACACCCCTCACCTTCATAATTGTACCAGGAAATTTTACAGGGCCTAGCTTAGCTAAGGCACATCTACTCTGGTCTTAGAGACAGATTGCCAGCATTTGTCATTTTTCCACCTCAGGTTTTGTGTCTTACCTTTCTAAATAACAACTTGCTTTATGTGGACTGGAAAAAAAAATAAAAAAAAAAGCTTTAGTTTTCCTTCTTCCTATTGTAGTATTAATGTTTTCACTAGAAGAAAGGAAATTCTTCTTACCCCTTTTAT
Organism: Falco peregrinus; assembly: GCF_023634155.1. Lineage (NCBI taxonomy): Eukaryota > Metazoa > Chordata > Aves > Falconiformes > Falconidae > Falco > Falco peregrinus. Next base: position 1,007,272 of record NC_073730.1, read on the forward strand.
TCACTTTCAGTTTAAGCTGGTCTTGCTCAGAGCTGGAATGAAATACAATGAGATGACTGAGTAGAGAATTAAGATTTTGCTAAAGGTCCGCAAATTGGTTAAATGACCGTGAGCCATATACAAAGTCACAGCACATAAGTACAGTACAGAGGACGACAGATTCAGCTCCTCAAGGCTGCAAAGTTGAACTGGTTTCTTTGTGGTATCTTTGTTGACCTTGGTAAATCTAATTTGAGACAGTACTGAAATTTTCTGATATACTAGACTTGGTTTTCTTCAAGTGAATGTTAAGCTGTGACACGGATGCGAGTTGTTGGTTCGCATATATATACAAAACATACTTACACGACTCCCCACTTCCCCTCCTCGCCTGCCTGCACACATGCACTAGGGAGGCTGCAAACTTTTTGGGGGGAAGGCGGCAATGCTAAAAATTGAGAGGATGTAATAAAGGGAAGAGGCATGCTTTTTTGCAGTAGGGTGGGAAAGATGACTGCAAATAGGTGCACTGAGAAAAGAAAAAAAGAGGAAACATTATTTGAAATGAAACATTGCATGCTGGGTCTGGCTGGGACAGAGTTACTTACTTCATTGCAGCCCACACGTTGTGGGCTTGCGACTAAAATTGTGTTGGTAGCACACCGCTGTTTTAAGCGTTGCTGAAGGCAGTGCTTGCAGGGTGTCAATGCTTTCTCTGTTACTCACTTTGCCCCTGCAGGGAGCCAGCTGGGGAGGGTAAGATGCTGGGAGGGGACATAGCCAGTTCAGCAGCCCAGACTGGCTGAAGGGATATTGCATGCGATGTAATGCCAGGCTCAGCAATAAAACTAGGGATTTGGTCTTTCCAAGGTAGCCACTATTTGGAGGCTGACTGGGCATTGACCTTGTGGGAGGTGGTGAGCAACTGCTTTTGTATTACTTCGCCTACTGCCCCCACCCCTTCCCTTCACTTTTTAAACTTTTTTATCTTGACCCACAACTTTTTTATCTTTTGCTCTTTTGATTCTCGCACTCATGCCACTGTGGGGGAGTGAGCAATCTGCTGGGTGGATGCTTACTTGCTGGCTGGGGTGAACACAGTAGACACTTAGAATAGGAAATAATCACAACCATACTGATCCTCAAATTATAAATTAACCTGAAAGTTTGAGAGACTATAGCACTTTTTTTTTTTGCACTTTTTAAAAATTATTTATCTGCATTATCACATCACATAGGTAGTGAAAAAATAAAAGGATAAATACTTTTTTCTTAATTTTCCTCCAAAGAGTTGAAGAGATTTTTAGAAAAAACAATTAAATACAAAGCTCGCGCTGGCATTCTCTCAATGCTAAACCAACTATAGCTGCAAACATAATTACTCATATTAAGACACAGGCCAAATTTAGGAAAAAAATGAGTTGGTTTACAGATAGGTGTTCAACATACGTTAGGCAGATGGCTATGCCAACTGAAGCTGGGGCTCTCTCAACAGACTTGGCCAGCAGTCAATAAGCTCACCCAGCCAGTATGGCAGCAACCAACCTCTGGTAATATCTTAATATTTATTCATCTTTGCTTACCTATTTGTTCCCATATTTTTCAGGCTTCTGGGTGAAATTCAGGCTGCTGATGTCAACTGTGCTGATGTCAACAGAGCAAGAATGTCACTGTCAGAAAATGTTGTAGTGAGAATCCTAGCTTACAGACATAATGACAACTTCAGTACAAAGTTCATTACTACTTTTCTTTTTAATATAAGCAAACATGGTTGTTGAATTCAGAGAGAAAAGACCATGACTTTGAGAAACTTTGATGGTTTTCACTGCATACATTTTAATTTATGCACAAAGACCTTTTGACATTAACTACTCTTTCTCAACACGATGTCTTAGTCCATTTGAAGGTGCTCATTTTCATAACAAAAGCAGTCCCCATCATGATGTAGAGGAAGTTATGCAGGTATGCACCCTGCTTTTCCTCACTTGGGCCTTTCCAGGGCAACAAAACAAAAGGCACACACTGACACACAAAAGCATCCACACCAGCTGCCCTGCCTGCCATGCTGCTGATTTTAATGCTTTATCATTGAATCGATGCCACTGCTTTGAAGTTGTAGCCAGAACAAAGCGTACTACTTAGTAGTCACAGTAGCTCATTTGGAAAGAGTATTTTTTGTAATAAAAAGAGTGATTAAAAAAAAATGTGTGTGCTTTGGGAAATACAGCCACAGAGACAATGCATGGGAGACCTTCAACTTCGACACATTTCAGTAGAAACTCTGCCTGCTGCCCTCCTACATAACAGGAGAGCCTGTGCACACTTAAACCACAATAAAAGGATGCCACAGCACTGCCTTTACTGCTCAGTGGCTGATGGACTGAGAAGTTGTTACATTCATGGTAGGTAAGGCTCAATCTGAGTAACAGCAAACAGATTTCTTTTCCAAATAAAATAATCTGAACTACCTGGGTTGAATTTACCCACTGGCCCTGACCTTCCATCTGCAAAGAGAAGACAGCAGCTGCACTGCCTCCATCTAAACTAGAAACGCCTGATTTAGAGTGCTTCTGCTGGTGAAGCTGTGGATGGAGCACAGGAAGCCCAGCAGGGTCTCTCATCCCTTGTATGACCCGTCATTCCTTTACTCCACAGCTTTGCTTCAGGTGAGCGAGAATGCCAGAACTGAGCCCATTTTTCCCTTTCTGTCAGTGGGGATAACCAGAAAGAGCTCAGGAAATTCTGGGGACCAAGATAGCAGGTTGAAATGCTGAGAAGGCAAGGGAGGAGTTTTTAAAAAAAAAAACACCAAATAAAAAACCCCAAAACCAAAAAACTTCTCTCTGCCCTCTATCGCTCTAGTAACACCAGTCCTCCCCCCACCCCCATCACCAGTCACCACATCGGTTTCTCTTTTCTAATTAAATGAGTCTGGAGCTGGCTTGGAAAGAAAGCTAGCAACTATGACACAGAGAAGTTTCTTATTAGCTTGTGTTATGAAGAAGGAGCCTGTTGGTGGCTTAACCTACTTTATTTTGATGAATTATCCATGAAGTGGGATACACAGAGGTGCCATGTCAACATAGCCTGAGATCATCACCATCATCATCATCAGACAAGCTCTGAAATTAGTTCTGAGAGGCAGTACTTTGTGTGGAGTCTAACAAAATGTGTATAAGCATTAGCCAGCCAAAATAAATAATCATCTTCTCCCCTGCAGAGGTGTACCAGTACCTGATGCTGTGAGGAATGCCAGCATGGCATGCCATGCCATCACACTGTATATGAACTAACTACAAGGAAAATATAAACTGAGGTATTTTTTGATTCAGTAAAACATTGAAATACATGACATCTGCAGCTCAAAAGAGCTGCTGAAGAATTATATCAATTTTTTAACAATGGAAGAGCTTTGTAATTTGTTCAAGGGTTGGGGTTTTTTCCATTAAAAATTCATCATATAGAAATATTTCTTGTGAAATATTAATTAAAATTTACAGACTGTAAATATCAATTCAGATAATTACTGAGGCACATGTAACATAATTACAGCATTGAGAACTGCTCTGAAAAATCAAAGGATCCTGACCCCTGATGCTTTCAGCCAAGTCCAGAAACTCTGAAACAGTTTAGTTTGCTAGCAGCTCCATAACGTTTCTTGTAGCAATGAGATTTGCTTGACAAGATCCTTTGCCTAGAATATACTTTTGATGTCTGAGACAAGCCTGACATTTCTGTTTCCTATTTAATTTTTAAGTAACTACTGCTTTAAAGTTCTGAGCCCAGGTTTCCTGCCCCAAGTAAACCAAATCTCTTTATTTTTCCACTTCTGCTTTTCTTTGCCAGTCAGATAATTTGGAGCCAAGCCCCAGTGGCACAACAGGCATCCTAACCCTACAGTTTCCATATTTTCTGTACAATTGATCATCACTTGCTCTTCTATGTCTGAATAAAATAAACTTCAAGGTTATGCATTACAATCATCTAAAAATAGCGCCATGTCTGCTCTCTTGCAGCTAGAGCAGACCTCTGATTTCAGTGCTGGAGATGAGGAGGCATCTCACAGTTTCTGGATGAAAGAAGAAACTCATTGACTAATACTCTATAAGAAATTGGCATTTTCCTGAGAGAGTGCCTGGGTGGAATTTGACTCCATGACATCAACATCACTAATCAGAAAACAAACCCACTTTTCAAAGTCTCCATGTGACTGCCATTCAGAGCACAGCTGAAGACAGTAATAGGGCAAGAGGCATCTCCATCCATTTTCTCTCAAGCCTGCAGCTTTTGCGGGGGGGGGGGGGGGGGAGGGCGGCGGAATGCCAAAAAAAAAAAAACTCCACACAACTTCGTAACAACAGTACACATTTCCTCATAAGGATCAGGTAACGGCCTTGCAGCAAGCAAGTAGCATAGCACAGCTGTCCTAGGACACCCCAGAAAAGAAAGGGCCCTACAGCAAGGACCATTAGCAGAGAGCAACAAATAATTTTTGCATACGTCTTTCATAATATATGTGCAGAAATTATATCTATATATACACATACATCTACCTAATTGAAGTCTGAAAAAGCCATTTACATCAGAAGGTGATCTCTGGTCCTGACATAGCTGCGTCAGAAGAACTTGCAATAAATACGCTTTACTCATGCTATGAAGTACTGAGAAAAAAAAATATTTTAATGATGCATCTTGACACATCTTCCTCCTGTGCAATGGCTGAGGTACATGTGACAGTGGGGATTTGTTGTTTTTTCAATAAAGATTCAAAATATAAACATACTGCTTATTCATGCATTAACTTACAAGATTATTTTCCTACCATAGGAAACAGGATGTGCATCTACAGCCATGCTTATGTGTTCGTAAGGACTTAAAAGTAAGACCTAGATCAGCAGTCATATGTTCCCAGAGTCTGGATCTTAGAGCTAATCCCACAGCTTCCCTCCACAGCACTCATCTACCTCATGGCATATTACAACACAGAGCACACCTCCACACCACATGCTTTTTTAAACTTTAGTCCCTGATGAATTCATTCCCAATGAAGATTTTTTTAACAAAGTGAAAAAACTCTAATGAATAATGTTAAGCAATAACACCAAACAGAAGCCTACAACCAGTTCACTGTGTTCAGCCAAAACTAGTTGTTGACCAAATCTGATCCTTCACACTCAGGGAAGTGATTTTTATTCCAAGAAACATATTTTTTCCCCCAGTTCTTCTGACAAGATTAACTATATTTTGCTTCAGCAATAAAAGCTTAAAAAAAATCCTCATTTAACTACCAGCCACTTGGAGTAGTCTTCCCAATTGTTGATCAGGCACTTCAGATCTTCTGTGACCCTGAGGAGGGGACAACATTCCTTTCAACCTCACTACAGTGGTTTTGTGATTGCACTAGCAGGCCTTTTCGACCAGCAGCAATCCAGGCAGAGCCGGCTGGTTTGGTGCAATCTGGAAATCTGTTGTAACGACAGAACAAAAAGCACAAGGAAGAGCCTGCCGGCTGTATAAAGCTCCAGTCCCTGCAGAAGTTCACCCACCTCAGCAATCAGCATGACCAGCCAGTCTCAGGGAATCCAGCAGCTTTTGCAGGCAGAAAAACGTGCCAAGGACAAACTGGAGGAAGCAAAAAAAAGTAAGTAGCTGGACTGCTTTTATTGTAGCTTTCAACTGTGAGGTCTTCAGAATTACAGTGGCTCACAGAAAACCAACATTATTCCATCTGTATACATCACAGCTGTGCTGCTCCTGTTCTTTCTTCTCACTTGCATTACTGCTGTGCCTTGACTGCAACCAGGCATTTAACCAAACCTGAACATTCAGTTTGCTTAAAATTCTGTGTGCACGCACACATGCCTTATTACATTAAACAAGGTTTTCTTTGTTATATTCATCCTGTCAGCTACATTTATTCTTGCTTTATCTCAATGCCAATAATGTCATTACAGCCTTCCTTAGCTATTTAAACTAGAAGCCTACACACCAATGGCTGCCAGCTCTGGAGGACCAGGGTCCAAACTCTCTATTTCTCTTTATAGGTCTTGTATAAATTTTTCAGTGCTCCTGTTTACTTACAAAATCTAGTAACTTGCTTTCTAATCTCAGCTGGGCTTCAAAAAAGTTATATGAAAATAAAGGGAGAATTCAGCACAATGACAGTAATCAAAGTCATGGTATAATCACAAGCACTGTCAGTACTGTAGTAGGTCATTCATACAAGTCTTATTACATAGCACAAGTAATCACCAAGTGATTAATGTTCAATTTAAAATAAATGTCACTTACTGAATGCCTAAATGCCCAGCGTAAAGCATGTGTAGATATCCAATAATAATAATAATAATTTCAAGTATTTTTATTCTAGTCATATATAAGCAAAAATTAATAATAACAAATATAGAAATGAAGGCATCTACTAGAATAATTTAAATCAAAGAAATAATTCTCCTGGTAGAGTCCTTCCTTTATCATTTTCTGCATTCATCTCCCAGTGATTTAATGCAAAATATGGTGACCTTATTCTCCTGAATGTAGGTACCAACTACATATGAGGCACTGACCTACATTAGCACTGAAACATTAATACTGTTTCATGGAGTTACCTTGATTCAGAAACCAGCAGCAGGAAACAATGTAGTCCAGCAGGACTCAAATGCATGAAAACAGTGTCATGTGGAACAAGAGGCTGATAAAGGAATGTATTTTGTTTTCCAGAGAGATATAGGAGCTAAACAAAAATTATTTGTGTAGTTTCTATATTCCTTCTACACAAAAATCAGCATTACTGTGTGTTCATTAATTATTAGCGTGACTTGTTAATTCATACAGCAGGAGACATAAAATAAGTAGAAAGCAAGTATCGCTTCCCTGAGGACCTGGCTGCTGCCTGTGCCCCACAGCCTTGCAGGAGCAACAGAGGAGGAGGAGGGGGGGGGGGAAGGAAGAAGAAGAAAAAAAAAAAATCTCCCACCTTCATAAAAGAGAAGGCTCACAAAAAGATGGTGTCTGAGGGTTGCTGGTCCCAGCAAAAAAGCAAGGAATAATTAAGTGATTAAACCTTTATATAGGCAAACGAGGTGCTCTGAGTGGGATGGTTCTTCCCTTCTCAGGTAGGGCAGAGGAACCACACTGTTCCCCAAAGCGAGAATGTGTGTAACCTGGAAAGGCACAGCCCCCAGCGAGGAAGTGTGAACACAGGCTGCAGAATCAGGCCTTAAGCTATGACAGCTTGATGTTGATTACCCTTTAATTTGGGGGTTGGGTTTCTTTTTTTGCTTTGTTTTCATTTCATTTGGGTTTGGTTTTAAAACCAGAAAAATCATCTTTGCTTTTTCAAATACAGCCAGTTAAAAAGAGGTTTTGTAAATTAAGAAACTCCAAAAATGAAAAGTGTCATTATAACACAAAAGTAATGACTGAAGATGAACGTCTTGCAAAATCCAGACATAGCTACAGGTGTATTTAACTGTACTCTGCAAATAACACTCCCCTGTCATCGACTCAGCCTTAAACAGAGTGCTTGTGATAAGCACTGGGCTTCTTACAAGTAAACTATCTTCCAGACCCCTCTGAGTCAGAAACTTGAATTAAACCACTGCCTATGCTTACTTCAATACTAGTACACTGGTAGAAGTTATTTAGCAGCTACAGAAAAACATCCATGAAGAATTTGGTGATCAGTAAAAATACTCAATAAAAATATTTCATCAGTGATTTTCTTCTCTCTTTGAGGGCTAAACATTTTTTTGCCTTTATAAAAATTAAGGAAAATAAAAATTTCTCATACACTAAAATCGAGGGGGGGAGGAGGGGCAGGAGCAGAGAAGACAGAGCCAGACTCTTTTCAATGGCATCCACTGAAAGGGCAAGAGGCAACAGCACAAATTTAAGCATAAGAAAACAGCTCTATATCTGTGAGGGATGTCAAACCCAGGAACAGGCTGCCCAGAAAGACTGTGGAGTCTCCATCCTCAGAGATGTTAGAAACCCACTGGATATGGCCCCAGTCAAGCTGCCTTTGCCGAACCAGCTGTGCACAAGGGGATGGAGCAGATCCCAGATCCCGGAGGCTCCTTCCAGCCCCAGTAGCTCTGTGTGATCCCATGAAAAACCTCAAGAATTTCTAAGAGATTTTATTCCTAGGTTGACCAGGTCAAGGGCAAAAAGTTTAACTTACTAATGAAGTGGCAAATTCATCTACAGCCTAAAGACTTCGGTGGATCTTTTTGTTCGTGTTAAATACTGCCAGCAGTTTTTACGAGGGTGCAAATAGCAAAGCTCTTGTGAATTTTAGAGCTCATGAATCACACAAGCAAGGTCAGGTTTCTGATTTGGGTTTTCCTAAGGACTACTCCACCCTGGACTTTGTGCTAAAGGAAGCATTACAGCCAATCTAACAGAACAGTTATTCAGTAATCATTACAGAACAATCATTGGACAAAGACATAACCCCCCATGGCAGGGGGGTTAGAACTAGATGGTCTTTAAGGTCTCTTCCAACCCAAACCATTCTATGATTATTATATGCAGCATTACAAGAGGCTTGCAGCAAAGCTACAAAATAAAATAAAATTTCTGTTGCCCTTAGTATTTTTCGTAGCAATGTCACTATGCCACCTTAGATGCTTAACTATACCAGCATAACTTAAATACAGTGGGACAAGGACAAAAGGGTTTCTTCTAGTGCTGAATCTAGTTATGCCAAGTCAGAATTACTTCAACAGTCTCTTCCCCCCAGAGTGATTCTGCAGTTAGATCAGCATAAAGGATTGCATAGTCTGAGCATAAAAATTAAGATAAAACGAAATACATGAAATGCAACCAATATATCCAGTTCAATCGGTTTGCCAGACACACAATCTGGCAAACAAGGCAAGGACATGCTGCTTCACCCCAGAAAACGCCAGCCCAGATCCACCTGGTACCAGCTCAGATTGGCAGCTTCTGCTCAGGGCCTGGCGCTCTGCGGGCCTGGGCTGCCAGTGAAAGCAATCAACCTGCCGAGCAAGTACAAACGCAGTCACGTCCCTGCTAACCTGCACCTATGACCTCCTTTGTTACCTCAAACAGACACTGCACGAGGGAGTCCCACTACTCTACACTTCAACATGAGAAGAACGAATGGTAGAATGTTCATGGGACACAACCAGGAGAAGTAATTTTCAAGGAAGTGCCAATAGCAAAACTACCCCTATGCAAACCCTTCGGTGTTTACAGTTGATACTCATAATCAGATCAAAATACAGCATGAACACACATAATATTGTATATAAACAGATAACAGGCCTAAGTTTTGCTGACATATGTGCAGCTGTTTGTAATGCAAAATCCACTTTGGATAACTGAAAAATTAAGATAATAAATGAAATTACAGTTATAGACACGAAACAAAGCAAAAATATAGTGCTAAAGCTCTGCTGTACATTGGCTGATATCATTTATATCTGAAAATTATTAATAGTTTGTTGGTAAATGCACACATATGCAAGGCTGAAACTATTAAATTGATTAAACAGAAACCAATAACAATCTGCAAAACTTTGGCCTTTTACCCACAGCACTGCTTTATCTATCAGTTTTGCTTGAAGCATAATTTGGATCCCCGAAATAACTGAGCATTGTCAGAGCCAAGACATCAATTCCTGAAAATCCTTCTGGGTAAAACAAGGGAAACAAATGTGTCATGGACACTGGGTTTAGCAAAATTTGTTTTCCTATAGATTTTTATATCTTGGCTTGAATTTCTAGTGCCTAATAAAATGAAAACTCAGCTGAAAGATTTTGGGAAGTCAGATTAAAAAAAAATCTTAATCAAAATAAGATATTGTAAACAAAATTATATACATGGCATTCTGTTGGATAATACCCAGGACATATTTTATCTACCGAAAAAGCTATATATACTGATCAGCTGCTTCTATACTATTTTATTAAAAGTGCAAAATAGTTTTCACAAAATGAGCATCCCTAAATGCCATTTTGCAGACAGTTTAATGCTCTTGAAGACAACTGAAATGGTCCTATTTAAAGAAAATATTAATAATTTTTGGCAACTCCTTCCTATGACATGATTTCTATGAAGAAATTCAGCTAGAAGCCTCGATGATGTGTTTGAAAACAGAAAGCAAATTTTAGCATGGCAGTTTTGGGAAAGTAAGATACCATCGTGTTTAATCAAATTAGAATGCAACATTTTTGTTTCCTACATTTTCTTGCAAGATCTAAAAAACCCCAACAGCCTAAAAAATCTCACCAGTTCTTCTGGATCTAACCAGAGCTAGGTAGGTATTTCATTAGCATCACAGAATTACCTAGACAGAAGAATACAGCCTTTCCCCATACTAATTATGCCTCCCCATGTTAGGTAAGAAAATCTAATACAGGGCTAATACAGACACAAAGTTAGTTAAGATTTCACCAATTTAACATGATGCCTAGAAATGTATAGGCTGCCAGCTACAGTAATCATGGACAACAGTGGTCAAGGAAACCAGGCATAGCACAGCTGCGTTGCTGCTCCCCATCTTCAAGGACGGGAAGGAGGGACAAAGGAGCAGCAGCAAACCTGGACCACGTTGCATGCCCTTTGGGGCAAAAGCCTCTTCAAACTTGGAGCTTTCTGTACCTCACTTTTATGATCCTAGAGGAAATGTCACAGGGACAGGTTGGTTTGCCCATCACCCTGTATTTCTTGCCCTTTTTTTGCATAATCTTGGCTGAATTTCAATGCTTTTCCACCCTGCAGTGTGTAAGGTTTGATTTCAGCTCGGCCGTGCTCTGCAGAGAATCAGTGAGACTTTGAAAAGGCAATCCTGTATTGCACAACTAAGGTAGCAGACAAGTGGTTAATAACAGACTGACTAATTAATTTTGGTTTTTCTCTAGTGAAACAGCAGGTTAAGCTCTAGTTTCTGCTTAACTTAATCAGGTGCAGCATATGCACTACCACATATGTTGGCAGTTGCCGATTCTGTCCACAACGTTGTTGAACTAGCAGTAATTTACTTACAGCTTTTCCACTTAATTAAATAGGAAGCAGCAGGTTCCTGCTGTGCCAATCCTAAAGGCATCATGGAAAAATGAAATGGCAGTCACCCTACAGTGACACCCTATGTATTGTGCTTACTCCAGTGCACTGTCAAGAGCTGACATGTACATATATATATATACACGTTTTTGGTTCACTAGCTACATTGTCAGAGGCAAATGAACTGTTGTTTTACAGTAAGTCTCTTTCCATTTTGTGCATTTTAAATGGATTTATCTATCTGGTAGCCAAATATGCAACATATTTACTACAGATGGCCCCCCAGATGGAATTCAAAATTAAAATCCCACTGATTTTGAAGTAATTTAATTTGCTATAGAGATCCAGTTCCTCAGCTGGTGAAATTGGCAGAGCTTCACCGTAGTCACTCCTCCCGATTTCCAGCTCCAGAGAATCACCCCCAGCTCTGCTCCTAGAGGAAAAAAACACTCTATAAAAAGCTGATCAGCTCCAAATCTGGAGAGGAGAATAAGGGAAACTTCAAAATACAGGCCTAAACCTTGTTCCAAATTTTGTTGTCCAGACCAATGTCAGGATCTTACATAAATCTGTAAACTGGTCCCAAGACTTCATACGGTGAGTGGCAGAAGTTGAGAGAATCAGCCCTTATCAAACACACACAAACTCTAGGAAAAGTACATGCTAGGTTTTAAAGTGACTCGCTGCCCCTTTATGTACATACGCACAGTGTCTCGCTGGCGTAAGGACTCAGAAATATGATTAACTACACAAGAGAGCACTGCACTGACGAACTGAGAGGCAGTGAAGCTATCTGGTTCCTCACCAGTCTGCTCCTTCCTGCGAGAAAAGCCTTTATACAACCACACACCCCAGGTCCCACAATAAGCACACCCACAAAATCAAACAGTCCAGGGATCAAGACTTCAAAAGGAAGCCTACACACTTCAGGCCCCTCTCTGCTTCTACTCAGCCATCTGCAGATAATGACTTCAGAAGGAACTGTCAAATGGGCAGATACTATACTGCTGGATCAGGCATTTTACCCAGGCTTTTGTTCAATCTCAGATGTATCAAAATCAACAGTCTTCCTCCCAGGATTCAGCTTCCTCATGGTGCCACGCTCAGTGGAAGCAGATTGCTATATGTCACACCCGATAAGGCTTCAGAAGCCCAGCACAGGCGTAATCAATTCAACGTAGCAGCCTGGAGAAAATAAATCAGAAATACTAATGCTCGCCTTTCTAGCCCAGTTGGAGAATGCTCCTTAGGACTTCAGGAAAAGTAGTTTTCAACTGTTGTGCTTGAACTGAAAGATTTAAAAACCAAAAAAATATCATAGAATGGTTTGGGTTGGAAGGGACCTTAAAGACCATCTAGTTCCAACCCCCCTGCCATGGGCAGGGACACCTCCCACTAGACCAGGCTCAAAGCCCCATCCAGCCTGGCCCTGAACACTTCCAGGGATGGGGGACCCACTACTCTGGGCAACCTATTCCAGTGTCTCACCATCCTCATAGTGAATAATTTCTTCCTAATATCTTATCTAAATCTCCCCTCTTGCAGTTTAAAGCCATTCCCCCTTGTCCTATCACTACACACCCTTGCAAAAAGTCCCTCTGCAGCTTTCTCGCAGGCCCCCTTTAAGTACTGGAAGGCTGCTACAAGGTCTTCCCAGAGCCTTCTCCAGACTGAACAACCCAAAATCTCTCAGTCTGCCTCTGTAGCAGAGGTGCTCCAGCACTCTGACCATCTTTGTGGCTCTCCTCTGGACACACTCCAACAGGTCCGTATCCCTATTATGTTGGGAGCCCCAGAGCTGGATGCAGTACTCCAGGTGGGGTCTCACAAGAACAGAATAGAGGGGAAGAATCACCTCCCTTGACCTACTGGCCATACTTCTTTGATGCAGCCCAGGGTTTGCTTGGCTTTCTGGGCTGCAAGCATACACTTGTGGGTCATGTTGAGCTTCTTGTTCACCAGCATCCCCAAGTGTTTCTCCTCAGGGCTGCTTTCAATCCATTGTCTGCCCAGCCTGTATTCATGCTTAGGATTGCCCTGACCCATGTGCAGGACCTTGCACTTGACCTTGCTGAACTTCATGAGGTTCACACAGGCCCGTCTGTCAAGGTCCCTCTGGATGGCATCCCTTTCCTCCAGCATGCCAACCACACCACATAGTTTCATGTCATCGGAAAACTCGCTGAGGGTGCACTCAATTCCACCATCCTTGCTACCAACAAAAATGTTAAATAGTGCCATCGCAATACTGACCCCTGAGGAACACCACTCGACACTCGTCTTCACTTGGACACCAAGCTATCGACCACACCTCTTTGAGTGCAACCATCCAGCCCATTACTTATCCACTGAGTGGTATACCCATCAAATCCATGTTTTTCCAGTTTAGAGACAAGGATGTTATGCAGGACAGTGTCGAATGCTTTGCAGAAGTCTAGGTAGATGATGTCTGTCACTCTTCCATTACCCACCAACACCATTGTAGAAGGCCACCACATTTGTCAGGCATGATTTTCCCTTAGTGAAGCCATGTTGGCTGTCACCAATCACCTCCTTATTTTCCATGTGCCTTAGGATAGTTTCCAGGAAGATCTGCTCCATGATCTTGCCAGGCACCAAGGTGAGACTGACCAGCCTGTAGTTCCCCAGAACCTCCTTTTTTCCCTTTTTAAAAATGGGGGTTATATTTCCCTTTTTCCAGTCTGTGGGTACTTCCTGGACTGCCACGACTTCTGAAATATGATGAATAGTGGCTTAGCCACTCCACACACCAGTTCCCTCTGGACCTACAGATGCATCTCATCAGGTCCCATGGACCTGTGCACCTTCAGATTCCTTTGATGTTCATGAACCTGATCTCTTACAGCAGGTGGTTCTTCATTCTCCCAGTCCCTGCCTTTGCCTTCTGTAACTTGCACAGTGTGGCTAGAGTACTTACTGGTGAAGACCAAGGCAAAAAATTCATTGGGTACCTCAGCCTTCTCCATATCCTCGGTAACCAGGTCTCTCACTTCCTTCCAGAGGAGGCCCACATCTTCTTTCTACCACTAACATACCTGTAGAAGCTTTTCTTGTTGCCCCTGATGTCCCTGGACAGATCTAATTCTATCACGGCTTTAGCTTTCCTAATCTGATCCCTGGCTGCTCAGACAATTTCTCTGTGTTCCCCCAGGCTCCCTGTTCTGGCTTCCACCTTCTGCAGGTTTCCTTCCTGTGTTCGAGTTTGTCCAGGAGCTCCTTGTTCATCCATGCAGGCCTCCAGGCACTTTTGCCTGTCTTCCTCTTTGTTGGGATGCATCAATCCTGAGCTTGGGGGAGGTGAGCCTCAAATGTTAACCGCCTTTCTTGGGCCTTTCTTCCTTTCAGGTCTTTATCCCATGGTACTCTACCAAGCAGACCCCTGAAGAGGCCAGAGTCTGCTCTCCTGAAGTCCAGGGTAGTGAGCTTGCTGTGCACCCTGATCGCTGCCCTAAGGATCTTGAACTCCACCATTTCATGGTCACTGCAGCCAAGGCTGCCCTTGAGCTTCGCATTCCCCACCAGCCCCTCCTTGCTGTTGAGCACAAGGTCCAGCACAGCACTTCTCACTGGCTCCTCTATCACTTGGAGAAGGAAGTTATCATCAACACATTCCAGGAACCTCCTGGATTGCTTAGCTTATGCCCTTACAAAAGTATTCATATTGTTCAATAATGTTAAGTACGTGGTTATGATAAGTAAATAAATAGATGTTTCGCACATCAGATCAAGACACCTTTTTCAGTTGCCTAGTCTCCATTCTCTTGTTCTTGTGATATCCTAATTTAAGCAACTAAGCAATAGCTTTTCTCCCATTAAGAAAAGGGAGTATTAGCTCCTCCAACTCCTAAAATTCTAGCTGTACAGCGGGAAAGAGACCCCAAAAAATCAGCATCAACCCAGGTGTCTCAAATATATCAACTTTCAATGCAAGAGGTCTACGGCCCCATCAGTTAGAAAAAGATTTTTACCTCACCAACTAGCATAGCAGTGTCCTGCGGAGATCCATGCAGCTCTACCGACTTGATACAAAACAAGTAGACTGAGATACATCGCCATGGGGTGGTTATGACACGTTCAACACCTGCTTCATGTAAAAATTTAAGCATCACCTTCTCATCAAACCTTTTACTCCATCCCTACTAGACCCAGGAACTACCTTATGCCCAGTCCTGCAATGACACAGATGGGCTTGATTTAACAAACCCTCAGCATTTTACTTGAGACAAAAGTAACGATTCATAGTGAACACAATTATGTAAACAAACTTTTTCAGGAGAAAGGCTCTGGTTTCCACTACAGTCTAAAATGCCACCTTACATATCACCCTCCTGTTTAAAAAGAAAAGAAAAATAAATGTTTTCTATATTTTCTATGCATTACTAGAGAATACCAGTGACCTCCTTTTTCTCTTAATCACTCACCTCTGCATTTAGCAAATGTTGAGGGGGGTGGGGGAGTGGGGGGTGTGAGAAAAGGACAAAGCCTGAAGTTGCAACTCAGTTTGGTAGTGGTTAAGACTTATTTTGTAGTACTTTGGAAATATGCCAGGTCTAAGCAGAATCCAGTTGGTGTGGGATGAAGGGATGCTGGCAACCCATCAGTACAGCAAATCTTACAGAATAACGTCTTTTCCCATCAGTGACAACTAAAATCTGTTATCTGGCTGCTACTATTGCTGAAAAAGGAAAGATAGTTATTTATTTAAACACTAAGCTGTAATTAAAAAAAATGGCATTTGTGTTATGAGATAATGTGTAGTTGCAAAGACTTCTGTTAGCAAACCAACAAGCTTTTCATTTGATGTGTGCTTTCACACAGGGAGCTGGTCTCAGAAGGTAGATACTTGTGTGACTGGCTTTCAATCCAAAAGTACCCTACATAAATCACGTCAGCTCTTCTGACCGTTCTTGTGCAAACCGAGAGGCTGTTGACTTTTCTCAAAGCTTTGTCTGTTTTATTATGCCACATGAAATACTTCTGATTGTGGCAAGGCTGAGAGATTCCTTGCCACAACAGATTCTCAGTAACCAATTAATAGCATGCTAAACTTTGAAAATCTTCACTAAGTGGTATTAAGAATTGATTGTGCACAAGTAATCCTTTAGATATAAACCATTGACCAAGTCTGAGACTATGTCTGGATGCAGCCGCACCTAATCTCCCCTCTGAGAAGGAGTTCAGGGCACAAAGGGTCCTTTCTGAACCTCAGCACTCAACAGGAGGGTCTCCCTGACAGATGTGTCTGACCCTGTCCTCTGTGCAGTAAATAATCCCATGTACCTTGCCATCAAATCTTATTAAACAATGGTCATATTTACTATCAAGCTTTGTTAAATTGCTGTTTCATACCAATAAACATATTGCTGCTTCTCTCTTATGAGTGGAGTCCGTCACTCCATCTGTGAATCTGACGTAGAGAGATTCATCTTTTGGGATACAGTGACGAGTGTGAAGTAAATCCCTGTGTCTTCCCCCATCAGGAAAGGGGAAAAGGCTGAAGCAGGCCAAAGAAGAAGCCATAGCCGAGATAGACCACTACCGGTTACAGAGAGAGAAGGAATTTCGGAACAAGCAAACAAATGTAAGTAAGAAACACTCTTTTATAATGTCAGTCTGCTCAATGGTAAAACAAATTGCTTCAAACAGTGTCACCTGGAGACTTCTGCAAACAAACACGATCATACCAATTAAACACAGAACTATCACCTATGATGTGTGTATGTTTCATTTTGTCTTCTTCACAAGTTTTGAATGCATTTGTAGAAGGTATTGTGGACTTTCAGCACCAAAATTGTCCAGCTTCTGTACTTGGTTCATGCTTGTCCTTTGAAGATGTATCTCCCTTAAGGCAAAATACCTTTGGGTCCTCTTTCTTTAACTCCAGACAGACCTCACTCCTGTCTTGAAACTGGAGGTTTCAGTAAGATGGATGTTTCCATAAAAGCAAAGATTTAAAATCTTTCTTTCTGTTTCTGTTCCATCTTAGCTGACTTTTTTGACTGCACATAAGACTACATCTTTGATGAACTGAAATCACCAAAACTTTGGAGTTTTTCACTACATTTTCATAGTAAAAGTGGCCTGGCTGATATTTTCGTATCTGAATTACAGTGCATTTTATACACTTATGTCATCTTGCAGTTCTCTTTACTATATTCATGAAGGTTCATAAACAGTTCTCTTTTTACTTGGTGATCTTCCTCTTACACTCTTGTTCTTGTTTTTTTCCCTTGCTTGTTTTGTGCAAAGGCAAGGAAACTACATGTGCAAAAGCCATTACCAAAAAAGCCAAAGAGGTCAAATAAAAACTGCTTTACAAACCTGTCATTTCAGTCACACTTCACATGAAACATTTCCCAGCAGAGATCAAGCCTTAGGAACAGATATACACCCAAAGTCTCTTAACATACACTGCCAGCCCCCAGACACACTGTCACACAGCCAGGCCAGGTGTAATTGTCTCACATGCACAATTTCAGACATTTACTAAAATAAAGCAAAAAACACCTCTAAAATTTGTTCATCTTTTCATTCAAGCCAGACTTCTGGTTGTAGATCTTAAATAGCAGAAGAGAAAAGATGTTGCTTTTGTGTGAACTCAATTTTTTTGTCACAAACAAAATTAAAGCTGAATGGAAATGCCACTCTTTGCCAACTGAACATTTCACACAAGCACGACAGAGCACATATTGCTCCTCGAATGGCAGCATGTTGTACAAGGTCATTGCAGTCCTCCTTCACATTCTCTGACCCCATTATGCGGAGTATTTATCTACCCAGAGAAATGCCATCTTTACTAACCTGTGCCTGGAAGGCAGGCAGGAGTTCCAGCTAAACCAGTGCAGAGGGAAGCCTGATGCCCAGTTCAGTTTATTGGCTCAGGTATTTGGACAGAAGTATTTTTAATTCTTTGTCACAGTCTCATTTAATGTGATTCCTCCTCTTTGTGTTGCTGTATGCAAATTGGGATAAATTTTCTCATACTATGAGATGTTCCATATCAGTTCAGAATGAGCAACAGCAGCAATAGAAAATAACAATTAATTTGAGGTTAGAGTGACAATATGCAAGATTATTTTTTTTCAGACTATACAAAATTTAAGCACAGATCTCAAACCAATTTTGTTGCTGCTTATGGTGTTTATATGCAGGGTCTGAGATCACTGAACTGTGGAGATACACAGCCTAGTTCCGAATTTTGTGGCTTCCAAGTCAATGTAACTTTTTAGCAACTTTGGAATGACCCTAGCATAAAACCAGTATGGGAAAATACGGGACAGATCTTCAAAGTCAGCAGAAGCCACAGACTAAGCAGAGCATTGTCTTCATTCCGACAATAAAAAGGTCTTCAAATTCAGAAGCAGAAAAAGGGGGAGGGGGGGACACACACGGACTACACAAAAGAGTAAGAATCAAGTATCTCAAGTTACACTATTAGCATGAACTGAGAAAGCAGGTTCCCAGTCTGCAGAGGCTCTTCTTAAAATTATGATACTTTTCTTGAGGTTTTTCAAAAGTATTTAGTAGCTGGATAATATGCAACCATCTGGGATCTCTAGAAATGTATTTTCCCCAGTGGAAAAAAACAGCTTCATAAATCTGGTCTAAGCTGTACAATCTTTCCCACATCCACATGAGACCCTTACAACTTGTCTAAAAGCTACAATAAAATGCCAGCTAAAAATAGTTACCACAGAAAACTATAATCTTTTCCCAATATTTACAATGACATCTACATCCTGTATTTCTTCCAAATAGAAAAGTGTTTTACATCTGGATTATGGAAAAACTTCCTACTATGTTGCCAGGTACTGATAAACAGAATTGCAAAGGTGATTTCTGCAAAAGGTCTTAAATCAGTTGCTTTTCCTTCTTTTAAGAACTCAGTTGGGCTGAAATCTCATGGAAAATAAAGCAAACGACTGCCTCCTTGTTTCTGGTCATGTCTAGGTATCCCATTAACATCACAGGTTCATTTCAGCTGCTAGTCTACCCCAGATAACCATGGCAGGAACAAGAAGAGTATGTTACTTATTCCTTTCTTACTCTGTCAGCATGCAGAAATGTCTTCTGCTCTCCCCCATGGAATTTTTTAGCTGGAAACCAATTTCTCTGCTGGTATCTGAAGGACTTTTCCATAAGGGAAGAATTCACGGGATGTTGGGGCAGTGGGGGAGGAGGGAGCAAAGTCACAGGATTTGGAACGCATGCATCTGTTTATAACATAACCTTGCTAAAATGCTCAGCGAGTCCAGAGTTAATTAAATTCTAAGCGAATGTCCTGATATTAAGTGTGCCAGAAGCTGTCTGGTATTTCGCCAGATAAGAAAATGTAACATTAAAAGACCTTGTCTGAGGCCTATTGAGGGTTATACATCACTAACTGCTGAAGACATTTCAAGTACTCTGAAACTGTAATTATGCATTGTCAGGAAGCCTTTCCCATGTTTTGCTCCTTAGCCACGCTCACATTCATTCTCAGTGAGGCCAAACGAAGCACACTGGTGATAGAACTTAGTTGACTAGTCATTAAAATAGAAAACAAATTAAAATGAGCGATATAAAAGACAAAATGTGCACAATGTAGTTCCCACAGTGAGCTGGGAAACTTTCATTACATGGGGAGGTTCCCATTGCTAATGAGCAGATGCAAGAGTTCCCTTTAATCCTGTTTTCACATGTACAGTTCAACCTAGATCATATCCTTAATATTAGGATGAAGTGGCATGTTTGCATTACGTTTATGCTAGATGATGAAGAAAAGCACAGTAAACATAGTCATACGTAACCCTTTATTTTGCTCAGAGGACTTCTGCTTTTCAGGTAATGGGCTCCCAAGGTAACCTCTCCACTAAAATAGAAGAGCAAACAACAGAAACCATCCGAAACCTCTCTAGCAGCTACCACAAGAACATGGAGAGCATGATGAAAAAGCTTTTGAGCACAATATGTGACATCAACCCTGAAGTTCACCCAAACTTCAGACACGCGGTTTAAGATCCATTGATGTGCTGAGGAAGGATGTTTGTAAGAAGTAGCCCTTTAATGATAAGCATAAATATTTCCTCATTTATTGTTTCTGTATGTGTGAGAAGAACACTAAAGCGAAAATCACAGAGTTCCACACAGGCTTTTGATGTGACAAGAATTATACAGGATTTCACAAGCATTTGTTGAAATACTGTTTCCTGTTGGTAGCAAAGCCCCTGTCATTCAGATGAGGGCAAGCCAGCAACAGCAGAATAAATGATTATTTGACACCAGCAGCTTTTCAGTGGGAATCTTGACTCCTTTTCTCTTATAAAATGTTCTGTACTAAGATGTGGTGTTGCATAAAGTCTGTTTACCCCAATCTTCATTGTACTTCAAGGCACGTGAAACAAGAGTATCACAAAAACTTAAATTATTTCTGTTTTTCTTGTGACACATGGAGCGGTCAGGTCATGGAACATATAGGAACTCCGTAGCTTTTGGTCAAAAACAATAGGTCAACATATTTTTGATTCTTTTATGCTAATTTAAAGCAAAAAATAGCTGA
This sequence comes from Falco peregrinus, assembly GCF_023634155.1. Classification (NCBI taxonomy): domain Eukaryota; kingdom Metazoa; phylum Chordata; class Aves; order Falconiformes; family Falconidae; genus Falco; species Falco peregrinus. The sequence continues at coordinate 1,027,842 of NC_073730.1, forward strand.
CGTGTACAGAATTACATTCAAAAGCCAACTCAAAGTATTGTCCTGTTGTTTAACCACACCACAAACTTTGTATAGCTTTGTTACGTCTGAAAAGCAAGAACAGGAGTAACCATTATCTACAAAACTGCTTTGGTTCAAGGCATGGACTAACATGTCCATCGTTATCTACACAGTTACACTGAAAGCACAGGAATCCATGGGCTCAAACTCTACACCAGTTAAGCCAAATGGTACCTTAACCCACAGGTTGTTCACAGAAATCATGTCAGTTAGAGCTCACTTTGTTTACCCTGAGTGACCTTGAGTAATACTTCCCTCTGAAACGGCACAGATTTCCCTTAGAATAAATTCTACTGAAGTCTGGAAAATAGAATATGATCTGGTGCTTTCAGGGCGAGGCTCATTAAATCTGATGGGAGGCACTGATGAAATGGGGGGCCCGGCACACACCTGCATCATGAACCCACTTTAATGCTTTGTCTCCACCACTTTAATGCTTTGTCTCCACTACAAAATTACACTGAATTAGAAAAGAAGCTTGAAAAATTGCAATGACTAGCAAACAATAGTCATGATTTTCGGTCCGTGTAGACACAGACAAATGATTTCAATTTCACAGCAGCTAGTCATAGGCAATCTCCTGTTCCAGCAATGTTTATACAGCTGATATGCTGTCATGTGTAAAATGACCGTAAAGCTGTAGTCACCTTAATGTCAGCAAACATGACTCCTCAAGGCTGTGCCTGGATGCTACATAATCTCCAGACCCCGATTGTCACAGTCTCCTGTGCCTGCTTATATTCTCTGGGGACACAAGGATGCTGAGGAACTGGAAAGAGACTAGAAATCCTACTGACATCAGCTGAAAGGCTCATTTATTTGGGAGCACTTCGAATCAAGTTGTGATAGGCTTTGATTTACCGAGGGGATGAAGGAACTCCCGTCCCAGGCTATGCACCCCAGCCAGCGCAGGCACCCTCCCATGTGGCCCAGGGCCGTCAGGATCGCCTCGCTGCCTGGGCGCACGCACCTTCAGTTTGGGTCACGGCTGTGGTCCCACCGTGGTGCTCAACTGTGAAGCACATCTTTTCTGTGAACTTAAACAGTCACCAAGCTGGACACTAATCTCTCACAAGGACTCGCTGCAGTGTTCATGACTGCTCCCCTTGCCCTTCTGAGCCACCACAGCACCCTTTCCACCAGTTATCACTTCTAAATGCACTGAAGCGTCGCAGGTTCAGTTGCAGAACTAACCCAGTGAGGTTTCCACGGCCAGCTGTATGGGGTAACCACACACACCCCTGTACAGCAAGAGCAGAACTGCCACAGCCTGGTGGGTAGCAAACTGGAAAAGCTGAGCAACTGCTCAGGAAGCCAGCAACATTACGTAAACTAAAGCTTGGCCTTCCTGCATTGCCCTGCTTCTTCTTATGGCATTCCCCCTTTCCTTCATTCTTGCCAAAATCTGTCTTCTGTCATCAACCTCTTCTCTTGCAAAGCCTCTGCCCTCCTCTCAAGGCTACTCTCTACCCTTCTGTTCCTAACAGCCACAAACACATCTCTTATTTAAATCTTCTTTTAAAATACATCATCCCATGAATACACCCTCCTTGATAAAAACCTGAGTGCATGGTGGGGGACCAGCAGAAGCCACCAGCAGCTTGGACGAGCACTGTCTGGATGGGACACTGCAGCTGTGCCACCTCCCACACAGTGACACTGCACTGCGCGTGTGGCAATGACCTGCCCGTACCCTCGCTGTCACCTGCAGACCTGAGATATAAACTGGGCCTTAACTACTCCAGCTTTCTGAATGTGACTATTTTCTTGAGCTGTGGGCAGAACAAAAAGCTACCACTCATGAAAAAGGAAATAAATTGTTACGATTAGCTCTTTCATCTTCAGAAATATAAATCTGAGAGCTTTGAGCACTCTGTGCAGTTGCTCTCTTCTACATTCGTTCCTACTTCTGGGCGGGGAAAGGGTAGCTATACTACCACTTTTAGCTGTACAGAGGTAAAGGTCAAGTCAGATTTCATGTAATTTGACAAGATACTGTGTTTTTTAAATGAAGAGTGTAAACTACCAGCTGCATCAATGGAATACTGAGGTGCCAAGAAAATGCCTGCTGAATTCACAAGTGCACAAAGTATCTCATATGTGACATTCACATATTCAGGATAACAGCAAATAATCGTTCCATGCAAAAGAAAAAGAAATAATAGAAGCAAGGAGATTTAATTTCAAATTCAAAATGATTTTAAATGCATTTGAAGAAAAAGTAAAAATAGTTACTCCGTATTAGCAGCAGTTAACCACCACAGATGATTACCAATGCCCTGCCATCTCCTGGGGAGTATCCCCAGACCCCAGGGAGCCCCCAGCCCTTGCCATGCCCTACATCCTACTACCTAATATGTACCAATGCAGTTGCCAAAAAAATGGCAACATTTCACATATCACAACACAAATTTAAGAAATGGAGAGCTGCATATAGACAGCATTCATGCCTGTGTACATTCTTTTTTTTTCTTTTTATGAGACTCTCTGAAATCAGGGTCTTAGGAAACACCTGGAGAGCTCCCATGAAAGTTTTCATCTCTCCAGCCATGCTCCTCTCTTGGAAACAGTGGTTACCTGACCATGACACCACTTCAGACAGAGGGATTTTCTTCACATCATTGGAAGCCAAACTGTAAGAAGTAATTACTATCGTCCCCACCCAGTGATAACTACATAGCAGCAGTGACTAGCACTTTTCCGTATGTCAGTTTCTTCTAATTATGAAGAAAGCAGTAATCAACAAAATGAATAGAACTGATTCAAAGTCTATATCTGATCATATCAAAATCAACTGCAAAATACCCACAGTGTGAGATATTATGACAGAAACAACAAACAGAGTTTCCTAGATTGGCCAATTTCTACACGGATTTACAAGAGGGGGTTAACAAGGCTTTTGCTGTCTGGGAAAAAAAAAAAAAAAAAAGAGTTGTATTACACAGTAATTTCTAAATCTATTGATTAAAGTGCTTCAAACAGCAAGCAGTGGAAAAGGTCATACCAGTGGAAAGTACAAGAACGGTTTTATACAACTCATGACATGGACTGGGCTGAATCTCCCTGGCTGTTTTCCCTCAGTGTTCTCCTTTGAATTATAATATATGAGGATGTAGTGATGTGATTCCCATTCATAGGTGATGAGGTAAGATCTCTGAACTCATGCCAGTAAGACAGAATATTTTCCACATCTAAATAAAGTAAAATGAAACAGACAAGAAGAATTAATACTATGCTCTATGTAGAGGCTTTCTACTGACTTTCCCACTCATTTCTGAAGAGACTGGAAGCCAAGATTTAGGAAGTCAGAACCAGATGTTAATCTATTACATGGATTATGGTATTAACTGAAATCAGATTTCATTCCTTGTGTATAGTTACATCAATTAATTTTTCCATATTAAAATACACTTGGAAGTTCATCTAATCTGTAAAACATAAGTTGTTCTTGTAAATGATTCTATGTAAGATGTAAGTGTATAAGTGGAGCTCTTTACAGAACGAAATATTTCGGTCCCAGAGTTAAAAGGTTTTGTAGGTGAAGGACTGTGAGCAATGTGTCCCTATAAGATGGGATGAGATGTCCCACTGTTGCAGAGCTCAGGAACTATAACAGGACAGGTGACAACGGCTGCCATGACATACAGTCCCAGGAGGTGGGAACCTGCAGATACATACTTGCACACGCAGCCCGGCCCAGGAGCACCCTTAACTGCAGACAAAGCAGGAAAGACATCATTGTGTAAGGATTTATTGAGCATCCCTGCAGCAAGGGGCTGGGTCGAACTTTGGGTACATATCTAGGCAGGGTGCAACTTCAGACTGCGTCTGGGGATGAAATATAAACTTATTTTTAGGCTACTAAGCAATACCTTCCAACGTTTGCAGTAGCACTGGCTATTCGCTATACTGACAGGCAGGTTACACTGTCATCAATTAGAGACATAGCTACTGCAAAATAGTAACAGCTTTTTAAAAAGGCAGAATGAACCTTGCCTCTATGTTCCCCTTAATGGGAAGACATTACCTTCAGCTGGAATTTCTCTTAACTAAAGCTGTACAAGAGAGTGCTGCACCTTTCAACTATGGATTTTTTTTTCTCTCAAGTAACAGTGTGCAGGCTAATCAGATGTTATCGAGACACAATTCTTCTCCAGCCCCAAAGACCTGTGAGGTTCCTACTCTCGTATGTCCTCACCAAAAGACTCACCCATGGGAACGCTACCTGTGTGGCATCTCATCATCACCTTCTCCATACCCTGGGGCAAAGAGCATTACCCAACTGTCCAGCAACTGAACAGGGAGCCAGGTGCTACTAAAAACAAACGTAAGGGCAGGAAAGCATACTGGGCAAAGATTTTGGGGGTGACAGCAGCATTCCAGTTCTTTTCCATTCCAGGAACCCACCACAGTCATGTGTTGATTAAGTAGGAAACTTGAAAGTTTATGTTCTGCTTCATGTATACAATGCATATACCTTCATAATAATTTCCTCCAGTTCATCACAGAAATACAGCAAATGCCTGTTACACAATACACAAGTGTCATATATTCCTGCCAGGTTCACAGTGGCCTGTCCTTCACAGATTTGATTATTCCGCATGTTATGGTAGTATAAGGCACTTCAGACCCTAAGTCTTCCCCAAGGAATGTTAACGTTTGTTAGAAGTACATGACCCAACCAGTATTACTACAAAACACTTGGAAAATGTTACATCGGAGTACTATTAATACACTCTATTGCACTTAGAGGACATGACTGCATGCGGAAAATCTGATGACTTGCAAGCTTATTAACTTCTTCAGATTCCTCATGGCTTTTATGAAAGATATGTCACAACTGAATTACCTGACCCAGGGCGATTCCTGAAAGTCCCTCTTGCCCCAGATACCTGATTTATTTACAGGTACATCAGACTCCAATATGCTACCAAATTTATGTACCACCTTTGAAATACAGAAATTTTGAATAGAGCTTTGCTCCAAAAAGTGCTAGTTTGGTTAAAAACAAGCTTTCTGTGAAATATCATGCCAGAAAAATAACCTCAATACTTGCTATTAAATACATCTTGCTTTAAGAAACACAATATTTATAATTCAGTTCATTTGAAACAAACCAAAGAGAATAAATATAAATATAAAACAGATCAGCAACGTCAATATAACCTAATTTGTATAACCTCCTCCATATATTTCATGTAAATATTTATTTTACAATCCTGTGGCACTGATTTATTGTAGAAAATAGAGGGACAGGTAAAGACAGATATCTAACAGAAATGTAATTTAACCATGCATGTGTCACTTCGGAAAATAAATCTAGCATTTTGTGGCAATCCTCTCCCCATTCAGACTTACTTGTGGGAAATAGTGCAAATACATGAGCAATCCCATTGCTGGCAGTGGGGTAATTCATACTGGGCTTAAAATTAAGTAAAGGTGAAGTGTGATGGCAGCTCAGAGAGCAGAAGTGAGACCTACCAGCAAGGACAGGCTGCCAGAGCCCTGCAGCTGCTGGAAATCACTCCTGCTGTGAATTCTGATCCACATCTCCTCTCGGCACCCAGGGCTGCCCTCCGCCTCGCACCGGCATGGCTGTTCTACCATCCCAGGACCATACACGGTGACTCTCCAATAACCTCGGGAGCTACTTTGTAACCTGCTTTATAAAACTGGCTCCTTATGCATCCGGAGGATGTATTTTACCTCTTACTCATGGTTTCCCAGCTGTTGAAGAATGTTTAATAAATGAAATAATTGTGTCTTATATCAGATTAACACTTCTTAAAAACGTATCTACTAATATCAGTTTCAAGGAAAAAAACCCAGCATTGTTTCCTACTAACACTTAACTGCTCTGTCTGCATGTGCTATGGGAAATGTTTCTTGTGGCACAGGCTGCCTGCCAAACCTGTTCAGCATATTTTCCCTAATGGCTTTTCCATTCAGCTCTGGAGTAAGTAAATTAACATTCAGCACTTTTCTCTTTTTTTAAAACCATTTTTCTTCCGTATAATTTCTTAAATACCCTTTGGAGTCACCCACAAAACTGACACTGAGACAACCGTTTACTCCAAGATAAAAAGTCTGCAGAATCTTCACGCATTTCCGTAAGTACTCAAACTCCTACTAACTTACACAATTTTTACTTACAGGTACAGATGTATATGAGCACCAAAATGCCCTGTGTGCATCTTTTATATTAAAACAGTTAATTTTCATTATTCATTCAGTTCCTGGTTTTGACCATAATTATTTATCTACCCTGTAAAAAATAAACAAAAACTACTTTGCTACCTGTTTATGTCAAATTCAAGCCTGAATAATTCACCAATCTCCATTTAATTACTGCTAAAAATACACAAGATTCACCATAAAGGTTTTTAGACCTGACCTAGGAGAATCATTTCCAAAGCAATTACAGCTTTCCTTGAAATATTCCTTCCGAACTTTTGGTTATGTAGAATTTCTGTGAAAGAAACATCTTAGACTTGATTGGCAGCTGCTGGGAATCACTGTAAATCAGATTATACCAATGCAGCAGCAATAAACTCAGTTTTTGGAAACCCTCTGAACTCTACATTGGTGAGTATCTCTGGCACTTACTGCACTGTGTTGTTCTGTAACGTCCCAGCACTTCTGCTGCTCTGCTGATACCACCGCTCCTATCTGAAACCAGATCCATAAGAAAAACACCTCGGGATGGAGGGATTTTCTAGACTAACAAGGCACAAGAATAAAGAGGACGTGCACGGTCCCAGCTTGTGCTAGGTCTGCATGCAGGTACTTTTAACTCCCCAAATAACTCACTGTCAATGAAACAGGCTGCAGCGTACACTAAAACATTAAAGAGAATTTCAAAGCAGGAGTGTATCTCAGTAAAATTGGTGTTTTCTGAGAAAACTTTGCATGAAAAGTTCTTCAGTTGGCTCAAGCTTTAAATCGTGATGCTGTAATATTTTCAATGAGAATAACTTTAAGAAAAAGAACTTACTCTGAAGCGCATTGCAATACCCTCTGGAATACAGTCTGCTTGAACAGAACAAATAGATATGGCCATGTTCAATGCAACACAAAAATTTGTCACAGCTTTTTCTGTACAGAAATTCTGTAATTCCACAGTATAGCATGGTGCTTCAAATACGTGATTCACTTGTTTGAGATGTGACTCGCTCAAGCACTAAGACCAATATTTACACTCTTTGGTGGTTAAGAAAGATGTCATATTCAGAAGAAAATATGTTCTACGCAGAGGCATGTGGACTTGTCAGCAAACACTGAATGCAGTCATATATACTAATATGTTGCTAATGGCTTTGTGGATAGTAAAATCAAATCCCTGATGTGCTTCAGAATGAAAATAGCTTTCCTCTCCTTGAAATGGTGAGCAAACTTGTACCCTACATATAAACATCAACTGAAGCATTCCTCAAAATCTTGCACAGCTTGTAAATTAAACTTGAGATTTATTCTCTAAAACCAGGTGGAAAAAGATAAGATTAGATCGGTACTAGTTAAGGCAGCTTGTAATTAAAATTCAAAGCATTAACAAAAACTGCACTATGCTGTTTATAGTTGAGATGCAGGCATAAAGTTTAATGAGCCTGTTTTCTTACCCCCCTGTGACTTGTTCCAACTCTTTTAACTATTCTTTTGCCTTGTAAACTTCAGGTCCATGAGAGGTGAAGATCAGTTTGAAGGTGCATATAACATAACAAGCGTGTCTGAGTTTGTGTTTCACTGCCTTACTTCCGCTCAGCTGCTCTTGTGAGGCTGGAGTCTTGCAGAGCACTAACAGCAACCAAGTTCAGAAGTCAACCAATAAACTGGCACCACAGCAGTTACAAATGTTTGCATAGGAAAAACATCAGTAGTACGTGCACAAGCATTTGTTGACCTTATAGGTTACTACTGGATTTCAGACTTCAGCATGTCTACGAATGAGCTGGGAATTGAAAGAGTGATCTTAACAGAGACCTGTAAACAAAAGGAGGCACGCTCCAACAGCATGGGTCTGTCAGAGGTCCACTTCTTGACTTAAAACCGAAGGCTAATGCCCTAAGGAAATTGCTAGTGCAGCTCTGCACTGCAGCGGCTTTCACTAACCATCGGGGTGCCCTGTGTTTTCAGTGGATTTGTTCCAATACAGATGAGGCAGGGCTGTTTTCCAGAGATCACACTGCTGACATGACTGAAGGACTTGAAGTCACCTCTCCATAATTGTAGATGCTGAATTTGTCTCCCTTTCACAGGATCCTTGCTCAAATTTAGCAGAACTATCACACTATCTAGCAGATACTAGAGTAACTAGTTTGTTGGTTAAGTCTCTTTCTTGTAGCCACTACTGTCATTGTGAAGAATGAAAAAACCAAAAACATAAGGCCCTAAAAATTTACGGGTCTCTTACTTTCATCAGGCCAGTGGTTTCTCTCACACCAAACGTAACCTGCTTTTCTTTACTTCTAATGTGTATCTTCATTCCCCCCATAACCTCTTTAGTTTCTACTTACTTTATGGATCCGGCTTCCATTATTCTCACGTTACTTTTTCAAATCGGCATCTTCACACTTTCTCCTTCTCTAACAGGAATCCTCAAAGACACACACTGCATGGCTTCATTTTCCTCCTCCACACTCTTCATAAGAAGATTTTGCCACAAATCCTACCAAAAGAGCATGACAACCATAAAACAAATTGTGTTACAAAACTACTAGCTACCATATTACCCAATAACACCTCAATAATTTCTTTGTTTTCTCATACCCCTACTCATCTGCTGTCATGCTCTGCTACAAACTCCTGGAGACAGGACCTATCCTCCCCCCAGCCTCAGCCCTGAGTCCCACCCTCATGGAAGTCCTGCTCCGTGGCTGTGGTGCCCAGGACCTACCAAATGGAAATTATTACTACTAAACAACAGAGTGTGTGGTTCAGATGTGCCAAGCCCTATACAAACTGGGAAACAGCGATCCCCATCTCAACCTGGTTTGGGTGCCAATGGATACACTGCCTGCTATTGCACATGTGAATCTGACTTTCCTGAAGTATCCTGCAACAGTAGTTTACAGCCTGCTTACATCGGTAGAGCTGTACCAAACTGCTTATGGCTTGAACAAAATGTTTGCTAAAATCAGCTTGGACTTCAAAGCGGGGCAGGCTGAACCAGGTCATTAGCCCTGTTTAAACTGAGAAGCAGCAGGTAATTCTAACCTGTCCCTCTTACATTTGGTAGAAAGCAAGGATATTCCTTGTGTTTATCCCTAGGGTGGGATTAAAAAGGCACATTATAAACCAAAAAAATCCCATTTGCATTGTTTTTACTGAAAGATTTTAATTTAACAGGTCTGACCTGGATTAAAAATAATGACCCTCCAAATTCCAAACTTTCTTCATATAAATACCGGCTGGCCATTTATAGCATAATTTGAGCCTGTTCTTAACTTGTAGCTGGCTCCCCACCACCTGCCATTAACAGCTTGTGCAAAGCTGAACCTAATTGTACAAGGACAGGAGGAAACCACCAGTTATTTCTTAACCAGTCCATCATCTGTCGTGCCCATCTCTAAGCACTGCGCTGCTGGTGGGCAGGCTAATCTGTCAGATATACAAGGAAGGGAAGGGTCTACTGCTTTGCCATTACTGCTGGCTAATCTTATTCAAATAACAATATCTATACAATAATTAGATGTCGGAAATAATGGGTACTGCTCTAGTTCTGCCCTCTCTTTTCTTTCTTTGACTCAGTATTTCAAGAGAAAGTGATCCAGTGGCCTCTAGTTCTGACCTTTATCAAGTATTCCCAAGATCTGCAGCTCAGCTTTTCTAATCTTACCTTGACTCCTTTTCAGTGACGCCACCCCCCCCCACCCGCCCTTACAGACTTCCCCAATTACCTCCCTATTCGCAGTATTCCCTAAAGCACTGCTACATGGAACACTATTATCTCTTATCTAGTTTAAATAGATAAAATAATCTATTAACTTTAGGAACGTCAGCAAGCTATTATGGCAATTGTGCTTACAGAAAAGGAGCTGTGCTTTAAAGGTGTATGTGGAAATTGTTTGCTGGTTAGGATACATTTTGCATTTTATTCTAAAGGAAAGGGAACTAGATGTTTCAGTAGCAAAGCCAAAGTATCTCAATTAAGCATCTTGGGTATTTTACATTTGGAGAAGCATTTATACTTTTAAAAGATATTTCTACCTGCTTGTATTTTTCCCCACACATTTTCTCCTGCTCATTCATAGAGTCCTTCAGAAGTCAAGAGTTACCTGGGGATGAAGATGTCCTGGGTCTCTGACTCTAGCCCCATACCCTGTTTTCCATGTTGACTGCCAGGTTCTTAGGCTGATGATGCCGTGCATCTGCCTGGGGATGTGAAACAGACTCCTGAAGGGCAGGATGCTTCAGGAGAAATAGACAGTTCGAGAGAGAAGCAGTAGTCAGCATGGAAGAGACAATAATAGCATGAGACAGTAGTTAAAGCTGGAGGAGCGATCTGCAGGAGCAAAGCTCACCCCTGCTCACATACCATCAATAGAACCAGCAAGTTATTTACCAAAATATCTATTTATTTTCTAATCAAAACGTTTTGAGCTTTTTAAAATCTGAAATTCAGAAATATTGTCTGTAAAGACAGCTGAGATCCATTTTTTCACCCTCTCACTGGTGGTTTGTTTTTGTTTTTTTTTTAAATTGCAGATTTGGCCATGCAATGAGATTGCATAACATTGCTGATTCCAGCTAAAAGGGGAAAGAATCTGCTTCACAAACAAACTCAAAACATAACATTTTGATCTAGGTTTTTTTTGGTTACTGCTGTTTTTTTTTAAAGGAGAAAACCCCATAATCTCCCAGTTTTCCAAAAAGCTTAACATGTTTTTGAAAGTTATTTCTTATTTTGAGGGGCAGAGCAGTGGCAGAGGCATACAAATGCTCTGAGCACAGGGAGAAAGAGAAATCCTTGGGGCTCTGCTGTACACTGGGGGCAAGATTTCAAAAGCACCGCTTTTATTCAGCCTCCTGCATGGACAGGCAAATATTCCAAAGTAGTCAGGGTGATTTAGAGGTACTGAGCTCTTCTACTGAAAAAAAAAAAAAAAATCCCAGGTATTTGGTGCTTTCCATGTTTAAAGCTGTTGTTTAACCACATAATTAAATATTATTTTGAAATAAGAGTGCAGAATGATAACCCCGACCAGGACTCTGTGCTAATTCAATCTCTAATCAGCAGATGGCACCATGAACTCATCAAACAGGATGGAGACCAGAAAGAAGTAAAAATTTATCAAAAAAACCCACAGAAAAGAAAGAAGAAAAAAAAAAAAGAGGGGAAAAAAGCATACACCCAACTTGACACACATAAATCAGGAATTAAATTCAGAGGGTGTAACTTTCCCCTCGTTCTAACCCTCCCAAAATAAAACCGGCTGTGGAGCATGCTGTGTTACACCCCTGCCGATGCAAACACCAGCTATACCTAAAATGTCCCCAGCCTTGCCCTGTCACTGACCTACATTGTCTCATGACCCTTTGTGAGATTAAAAAAAAAAAAAAAAAAAAACAACCAACCCAAAACCGCTCTTTCTCTGTCGTCCCCTTGCTCTGAACAATGGCATCTCTGGAGAAGGTCTCCCCTGGGCTGGGGACCAGGAGTGACTGCAGGGAGCTCAGAGGACTGGTGGGCAGGGTTGCAGCACAGGCCCAGCGGTGAGGATGGTGCTCAGAGGCCTCAGCTGGGTCCTCTGCTCCACGGGCCAAAGCCCTTTGGCTCTGGCACTGCAGCATGTGGACACATGCACGGAGGAGGTCCGCCAGTCCATACAGCTAGCCACAGGCTGCTGGCAACTTTTAGGCTGAGAGCAGACAGGAGGAGAAGAGTTTACGTGACTTTTGTTTCCTTCCACCCAAATAGCAAAATTCCTACTTGGAATTCAAAGGGTGATAGGAGCAGCCTCACCCTCCCCTCACCAGTGCCCTACACCCTGGACAGAGCAGGGCATGAGCCAGGAGGCAAGCCCCGTGCAGCCATGCCCACCCCGACCTGTGCGGGCAGGTACATGTTTTGATGGTCATGGAGCTGGTGCCCACCTGGCCTCGCCTCATGCCCACCAGGCTCCCACAGGGCTTCACGGGCGGGTGCGAAGTGCGGAGGGAAGGCACGTTCCTGTGTACACGCCAAATGATGTGCAAGATGTGCTCACCCCCAGCAAAAATCTGCTGCCTTAAATATGGGCTCTCCATGCTCTTACATATGAACAGCGAGTGTGAAAATCCTGCCTGTCCATCTGTTCCTTTAAAGGTTTCTTTCTTTTGCTGCGTGTTAGAATTTCTCCCCAAATCTTCTTCAGCAGCACAAATCCCATCAGTGACATTTATAGGTTAAATAAATAGTATGCTGATGACATCACCTAAGCAGAATAACAGGCACAGTTAGGTTGTCTATAGATAGCTTTAAAGCTATGGACTCCAAGCTCCATTTATCTTCTTCTCAATGAGCGGTAATTAAAATCTGCAGCAACAGACGTATTGCTCTGAGAAGCAATAGATCTACCACGCAAAGCACAGAAATTTTGCCAACAGAAGAGAGAGTTCAATCAACAGTTTCAGCCATGGCACAGAAATGAAAACTCTGACATTTGAAATTTAGAGGAAAGCAGCACAGCAGCGAAAAGATGAGCTTACCTTGCACTGCATGGAGTCATCGTGTCCCAGGCCCAAGGAGAAGGTGCTGTAAATTTCTGCCATCTCAGGCTCTGTGCGTCTGGTTGTTGCAAAGTGATTTTTCTTCCTGGCCATTCCTTATTATTTTCCCAGCCTGCCTAGCAGACACAAGTCAGGAATTACCAATACCATCGGCAGTGACATAATTGATTAAGTATGAGCAATACCAGCTTGGGTTTTGCACTCAGCCAGAGCTCTGTAATGGCAGCACAAGGGGCCTCACTTGTTGAGCAAGGAGGGCTTTGTGTCACTTGTCCCTAGAGCAAGGCACAAGTGAGCCTGACGGAGAAGACAGCGAACATACTGTCAGAAGCCATATTCGCAGGAAAAAGGCAGAACAATGGAGATCAAGTGACAGTGCAGAATCAAGGAATTAAGTCACCTCCGAGGCTCAGATATTCCAGGCTTCCCCACAACACCTGCCGAGGCTCAGGGGTGGACCTGGAGCAAGCCCCTGCAGAGGTCTAGCTGCCTCTGCCAACACACTGAGGGGAAACCTGCAAAATCAGTTGCAGCTCTTCCAGAAACCATGGGCCGTGCAACTTCACATCCTGCTGCACGCTCACTTTTTTTCCAGTCCTGGAACCTGGAACCTGAAACCTGGACTGGAAAACAAGAGTAGGATTGCTTGCAGTCCAACTTTTTTTTAAATCTTTCTCTCTGCACAGGAGCATAACTCCTGCCTGCCTTCCTGCTGCAATAGCATAGTTCACTTCCAAGTGGTTGTAATAAGACAGGAAAATAATTGCTTGCCATAAATCGAAGAAGGTTACACAGGCCACTTACACACCACTAACTTGGTAATTACACTGTTCTCCCAAGGGATGGGAGGGACCCCAAACCCACGCCTGCCCTTTCAACAGTGTGCCCAAACCACCATGGCAGGGTACCCTGCACCTGAGCATCTTTTCCGCTGGGTGCTGTTCCAGCTTACGCAGACCTGTAAAACCTTTTTTTGGCTGGGAATACGCTAACAAGAGATTTAGGATTTTCACCCAAGAGGCACAATCTCAGCTTCATCACTTGTGCCAGGGAAAAGTTAATTTTCCACAGGCAGGGAAAGAGCTTGACCAGGGAAAACTAAACTGAGCACCTCAGTCTGTAGCAGCCTAGTACCCTCCCAGACAACTTTGCTCAAACCCCTGGTCTGAGTCAGATGGAAAATTTAAACCTTGATACTGTCTCTCCCAGATTGGTTCTGGGAACAGTCTAAATGCTTGTGCAAGAGTGAAGAGCAACATTTAAAAGTCTGGCTAAATAAGCTCAAAATCCAGTTCTAGCAACTTACTGCTTCATTATAGCGAATAAGAAATACTTACTTCTGGGGAGTAACGTTTCAGGCTGGCTGTAGATTTTCCCTTGTTACTTTTGATGCAGAAGACGTGGGGATGATGACCACTGCTCGCTGTATAGCCCTGTATGCCTCTTCCTGGGGGCATGCAGTCACCACCACCCTGCCTCTCTGGACCACCCCTCAGGTTGTTACAAAGCTCAGGAATCTTGTGGTCAGCTCTCAGCTCTGTCAGAGATATTATAACTTTAATCTTGAATTTTTACTTAGTTTTTTCCATTTCATCCTGCCTGTAAAATGAGAGTGACAATAACAAAACCAGAAAACAAACACCATTGATAGGCAGTGTCTCTGTGCCCTGTTTTCCAAAGAGCTTCAGGTACAATGAATCCATTCTCCTGTTTCTCCTTATTATTTATTTAGATTAAAAACATCAGAGTAGGAAAGGTTGCAAACAATTAACACAGGCCTGTTGCCAGCGTCCCATTGCCAAACCTCCGAGCTCGCAAGGAGGTTCCTCCATACCACTGATGCTCTCCATGGATACAGGGCTGTGCCCACGCAAAAGCAAGACGATAGCTTATGTTTGCATGACATCAAGGACTGTGGGGTCTTAATTAAAACCGGAGGCCTCTAACCCCCACCAGTACTAGCAATAATCCTTAATTGGTGCCAAAGCATCTATAGGCCGTTTGCAACGTCTTCACCAAACTGGTCTCCTGTGCCTGCTTGTAAAAGAAGAGTAAGGTACGAAACAAGAGCCACCACCTGCTCGGTACGCAGTCTGGAATACAGCAGCCCCTCACTGCTGCTCTGCTCAAACAGAAAAAAGGGGGTTGGCGTTACACAATTCAATAGCAAGAAGAAAGTGGCCAGCAGCAATATTAAAAAAAACACACGTAATTCATTCACACTTGTTATCAATATGGGATTGTTCCCTAGATACTCTTCTCCTCGCCAAACAGTGTTTTGTATGCAGTTTTCTCCCAGCTTCAAGCTTGATAAAACCTTTTTAAAACTAGCTGCTTAAAAGGAGAAAACTATTCTCTTCAGCATGGCTTATGAAAATTAACATTATTTGTGCCAAAGTGTATTAGTAGGATATCATTAGGAATTTTTTTTAGCCAGAAAGGGTATGTTTAAGGTAGCGACCCAAATACACTTTTAAGACACCCAGAGCGGGTCCCTGCTGCCTCTGCAGGGCTTTCTGCCTCCCCTGGGGAACAGTGAGGCTGGCACCCCCTTCTGCCATCCCCACCACCCCACCGCCCTCCTCACAGAGCGACATGCCTTTAGCATCAGTCTATGGTTTTCGTAACTGTTGATATTGCCAGTTTTCCGTGTCCCTGCAGCTGGTAGCTGTTCAGACAGCTTTTGTATTACCAGAGAGTGGCAATGACTGATCTTCAGCCTGAAGCAGTATTTTCACTGAAAGCACCGCCGTTCAGCCCTTGTAAGTGGAGCTAAGTAATTCAGGGAGAATTTTATTTGACAAATGTAAACATGGTATGTGTGAATTTTCATTAACATTTCACATGAAGAAAACAAGACCAAATTAATCAGATGTGTATTGCAATTTAGACCACTATCTCTGGTGACAGGCAACATGGCTTTTACACCAAACCCACACCTCTCTCCAGCTCACTCAGTTTAAAATGACCACAGATGTTTCTCCGTGAACAGCTTTTTGCTCACCAGACCTTCCCTCAAAAGCTTAGTTACCTATTTTGATTTATAGCTGAAGTCTGCAAAAGTTTTCCTTTAAGTTCTCTGTCCCGTATTCCCTGCTCCAAAATGCACAGTTCCTCCAGGGCCCTTCTCCACTTGTGCTCCCCTTCGCCGCTGCGGCCGCCCTTGCCTTTCTGGTCTTCCCCTTGCAGGGACTCCACAGGGCGCAGGAGGAAAGGGGTCCCCTGGCAGCAGGTACCAGCCTGCCTGCACCCCACCAGCTGCAGGAGAGAATGGAAAGGAGTCCCACCAGCCTCAGCAGGCTTCATATCTGTCAGCTAGTAAAACAAAAACAATCTTCAAAGTGTACCTGGGCTGCGGAGCAGCCAGAGGTTTGAAGTATATTCACAAAACTGTAGGAGCTCCACCACAGGTTAGTACCAGCAGTGGGTGAACTCAGCCTGAGCGGCACGGACGTCTTCAAACTGTGCAGCCACGGAGCTATGAATAATCTGCCTAAATTCTGCATTTCATCGCAAAAAAGAATCTAACTCCTCAGATGTAACATTGAGCTAATGTCGGCATTAACCTAGAAAATGTGCAGCTGTACAACAGCAGTTTGAACTTGGATTTGAGAAGCAAGCTGAAAGCATTATACTAACAGAATGCACTTTATGACGTAGTCCACATCTAGTTTTAGACACCTCACAGACCCTTAATGCTTTGGGTTTTTTTCTTGGTGGGGGTTGTTTTCTGGGTTTGGTAATATTTCATTTACAGGAAGGTTGAAGACTGTATGCCAATATATGCGCTTGCACCATATTTCTTTAAATATGTTCCAGGAAATGCCATACTTATGAACTGCTCTGTAATGTAATCCTTCAGACTGGAGCGATTCATAAGATCCCGAGAACAAAAAAGCTTTTTCAGCAGGTATAGTTAACCAGGAAGCGAGTACATGCCACGTTAGAGTCTCCTAAGGGTTGCTCGTGCTCAGCGAGAGTACGGCCAGTTTGTTGTTTTGCTGGGAAAGCTGTCACAGGACAGACGTCCTCATTAGAGCTCCATTTTCACATTCTCTGGAGTTTGGAGCAGAAGCTTTGCCATCTCTGCTCCGAGATTTTTATTGGTTGTAACCCAGGACAGACTCAAAGGAAAATTCTCAGCCCTACAGTCCAAAAAGTTCACAGTGTAAGAACCAATTCACACTAAGGATAAACTGTGAAATGCATTCTTAAAAGTGTTTTATTATCATTTTTTTATTCGAGCCTGGTGCTGGAGGTAGACATCTTTCTTTGACACAAAGCCACTTGTCCCACTACCAGTGTGAGAGCTCCAGGGACAAAACTGCAAATTGGTTTCTAAGTCTATTTTAGGAATGGTTTAACAATCAGAAGAGGAAATGTGATATTCAAATCAAATGGTTGAATTTTTCAGTATTGAAGGTGATGGGGCGAGATCTGCTCTAATAGCACAGAATGAAGAACGAAATGCAAATAACCTAGCACAGAGAAGCTGTGCACGGTCCAGCGCTTGCTGAAGTCATGCGTTCCTACCTGCTGGTGGGGGATGAGGCCGTAGGGGGGCTGCTGGGGGACAGAGAGCCAGGGGCTGGGGCTGGCATCCCTCTCCTGGCACAGCGTGGGCAGCCCGTGCAGCATCACACACTGCAGCAGTCGATGGTGAGCAGCACCCCTGCTGCAGCCTGCAGCCCCAGCACATCATGATAAACTCCAGCGGCCTGCCAGCCTCCAGCGAGGGCATCCACTAGGGAGCATTTCCCCAACACCATCCCACGAAGACCCCCAAAAGCAGCCGTTTAAGGGACACGGCCGCTCTAAATATTGTGCTTTGCTTCTCACTGCTGGAGCAGACTCAAATCAGAACAGGGTAACGGATTACAGCAGGCTGGCGTGGGTGGCAATAACCCTCCAAACAGGGAGGCGCAGCCTGGCCGGTGCCAGCGGGGTGTGACACCGGCACTGCTCTGCCCGCGCCGTGCTGGTGCACATGGCAGCCACCTGCGGCCCATGCGGACATACACATCCAGCTCATCTCAGACTGTTTCCACTGATAAGAGAATATAAACATACTCAGAATGTATATAAGCAAACCTAGATTTGTTTACAGTCAGCAGAGAAAGGTTTCTTAGTGGTTTTATTAAGCTGTTTTTGATGGGTACCGTTACTTACTGTTCACTTGCAAAAGTGGAAGGCTTTTACAGCTCTTTTGCCATAGAAGCAAAACAAACGTTATCAGGTGACAGCATAACTCAGCTGCACGGAAGACAATGGAACAGCTCTGATTTACATGAGCAAAGGACCCAGCCTCCAGGGTCCTCTGTTTTCAAAAATGGACACACGGCCACCTCTAGTCTGAAAGAAGGTAGTCTCGTATAAGGAGTACAGAAAAATTGCTGCTGGTTCAAAACCAGCTGTAGCTCTGTACCAGCTTTTCTTGTAGAGCATATTGTATGCATTTTCTTGTCCTGATTCATAAAACAATGCACCCACTCCAACACCATGCAGCAGGTATGAAATTCAGCCACGTTTTGCTTTGACAGTGCCTGCAGGTACCACTGCTCCAAAAATCCAGATCTCTGTGTCATCAGCACTGGGAGCAAGTCACTGCTCTGGAACATGTCTGCTTACAGGGAATCAGTACTACTCTGCTTGTCTAACAGTTTGTCAACATAGGGGAGATTTACTGAGGCAATTATATTGTTGTAATTGAGCAGTAAACCTCTGTAGTCACACCGATTCGAGTCCCTAGTACTAAAGTACTTATCTGCAGTTCAGATTAAATTTCTTGGAATGCAATATAATTATTACACTGGCATAATCATAAGAGGAAATATCACTTTGCAGACAACTTCTTAGATGTGAAAGGCTTTTCTGCCCTGGAAAAGGCTAGGCAAATACAAATAACATCTCGTCAGATTTTTTCTTTCTCTGATTATCTGTGTCTGTTAACAGCCTGCACGTCAGGCAGCTTGGGCTAATGAACGGGGCACAAGTTCAGGACAACTAGAGTCTCATCTCTGGTTTTCACATGGTGAGTGACACCAGGTAAGTCACCTGTTCTTCTTGCCTTTGGGTTCGTTAGTAACACCAATATTTTTTCTGGCAAGCCAAATAGAGAGGAAATGCCAATTTAACACAGTCACTGTCTAATTTTCCAATTCAGATACTTTTTCTTCTTAACACGGACTAAAATAAACCAGAACATCTATTGCTTCAGTGTTCCACATTACCACGTTCCCCACACAAACACGGCTCCTCTGCTCAAGGTATCTGGTCCTGACACTTGCAAAAGGTTTGAACATTTAGAAACTATCTGAGCTCAAAATTGAGTTCCTCTGTGTGAATCTAACTGGTGTAATTCTCCAGAGACAGGTGAGGAAGAGCAAAGACATATTTGAATGCATTTCCTCTGAAGCCACAAAAGAAGTTCTTTGTTTCAGCGTGGTGTTTTACCTGCAGTGCTGCAGAGATGCACATGGTGACTTCCATCCCAAATGTCCAAAAATAGGTCTTACAACATTGTCTTGCCTGCTAGATGAATGGCATACGCAGTAGGTCCACTATCTGCTTTAGACCTTAAAGTCTATTTGCTGATAGGTCAGTCTTGGTCTCATCTCAAAACCCACACTGTGTATTTAAAAGACTCATTGCAATCAAAGAGCTGTGCTGTGCCACTGCTCCGGAGCGTGACGGGCCACTGCAGGAACAGTGGCACCTCCCCACCAGCCACTGGGTCACAGGAGCCCACATGCCCCTGGAGACTCCGGTACAGCATCTCCCACTCCCTCGCCAGCCTCTGCCATGGCTCCCCATTCCCAGTAAAGGCTTTCTGTGATCTCCATAGGCATCAATCTATGCCCTAACTAGTGGGTTTTCAAATTCAGAGCATCAATAGTGTCAGGTATTTGAGGGCTGGATGATGCCTGGACTGTCAAAATGACTCCAAGCTTCCTTTGGGGTAGCTAAGTCAGAGCCTCCTCTTCTGAGGCTGATTCTCCTTGCCTGCGCAACCGCCAGGTGGGAGCTAGGGGCCTTCCTTCTTACTGTCAGGTGCCTGCCAGCTCACAGGGGTGTGGGCACAGCTGCTGGAGACCCCAGCCACAGCGAGAGGCAGCGAAGCCAGCACCCCTGCCTCCCCCCGGCGCCTGCGAGGCGTGCCAGGGGAAGGCCAGCCCAGCACCAGAGCCACGTCTCCACCACGCTGGGGGCACCGTGCCATTCTGCCGAGGCCCCATCAAGGGCACGGCTGCCCTGCGCCCTCCACTTTGGATCTGGACCCTGTGTGGTGCCCTACACCGACTGCACCTGCACCCTGCTCATGCTTCACGCGGGTCCTGGCATGCACGGAGCGTTCCGTAGACAAAAAGTCACGAGCAACATGAAGGCTAAACAGATAACAGCTTGGCATAAACGAGAAAAAGACAGCACCCCTTTCAAACCCAACCTGCAAATAAGTGAAAAAAGCCAGTGCTCCCAAGGCAACAGTCTGAGATGATTCAGATCAAAAGCCAGTGATGTGCCATTATACTCCTGAGCACACCTTGGGATATAAATTTTTCCCCTACCATTTCTGAATAACAAAGTGTAAATCATGTGAAAAGGTAGGTGTGTCCTCCTCCACCCCACTGACACAGGCTATGGTCAGGAGGCTAAAAGAGATGACGCGTCCTGCGAAATGTCTGTGAGAAATGAAACATGGGGAACGTGCCAGTGCGTCCCATTAGAAAGAATGGAGCGAGGCAGAAACATGCTGGCACGCAGTCCTTCAGGTCAGCCTTACCATTCTCCGGATATAATACGATCTGGAAAGTGTTAGATTTTGGCTGCCATCATAATCTTTCAGGAACATGAAACTATGACTTTTTCTTTTTTTTTATAACATGGAAAATTTCCATCCATACTGTTCTCCACAAAGCCGCAAGAATGAAAAAAACTGGGAACACTTCACACAGGAACAGTTCTGGTCAAATAAACACCGAGGTGGAGATACACAAAGACAGCGCTGGCGTGCTGCCCACCTAACGCTGAGCCTTGCACACCGAGGGGTCTGCACAAAGTCCAGGACTCATCGAGATTTCAAGTCAGAGTTTTATCCATTGAGAATAGGTGGGAGCATTACACATAAGAAAAAAGGGATTTCAAGTTTAACTCATCAGTGAAGATAATACTTGGACACTTTCTGCATTATCATATCTTCATACTTTAACACAGAAGTCATCAGTTTCCTGAAGTGCTGAAGTTAATATCTCTCTCAAATATTCACAGCTTAATAAAGTATAGCTGTCATACACTGCAAATATTCGCTTGACGTAATCAAATTACCAATTCATAATCTTGCAGGTACTAAAATATGTATACGCTTACCTGATAAACAGAAAAAATCCACGTTTCATCTATTAGCTGATGGACACATTTGTAAATAAGTGTTCACCATTCTCAGGGTGTCTAAATGTGTGACTCACACATGCGTCACGTCACAACCCTAAGGTCCAAGGGAAGTGTTCAGCTTCATGCCTGTGAATGAGATTGCTCATATTTGCTGAAGTAAACAAATATGCAGCTCTTTGAAGGCATGGAGAATAGTCTGAGACATTAAACTGTACAATAGGAAAAGAGATTGCACAAGCAAAGAGGTGGCAAAGATGTGTTAGATCAGCACGACATGGCCATCTCACTTCTGTGGCACTTTTCTTAAAAGCACTAAATCTTCAGGAGATGCTGAATATTTACCTTCAGAGACAAATCAAGCCCACCCGAAGGTGCCAGACCAGAAGTGTGCCCTCGCGATAGGAGGCTGGGGGTTTCACTTCTATTGCGCCACAAGACGTTCTGCCTCACCTCAGCAAACCTGGAAAATACTCTGATGGAGGGTGAATTGTTCCAAGGCACAGGGATATCACAGCACCAGGAATCAGACAAATATCCGGAAAAAAGTCACCAACTGCAGCATGAACACTAGTTTCCTTTAGTGGTTTTTCTTTGGCTTTTTTTTTTTTTAATTTGGTGTGTCCTTAATTTTTAATCTCTTGCTTGGCACCCCAGCCCTGAACAGGAGTGGCACAGGTCACCTCGGGCAGCTTCTCGAGCTCCACTGCTACGAGCGGCTGTTCCGGCAACAAGAACAGCAAGAGATGAAGGGCATTGTGCACTTTTTAGGTGTAGGTTGTCAGTGAAGTTGCTACGCGTGACACTTTTTTGGTACGGGCACTCGTTTCTAGGAAACACTTTGGTAAACAACTTTGAAGTCAAAATGAAAAATTACAGCCTGAGTGCTTTTTTCGCTTTTATCCACTGTACCTTCACGACTGTACTATTCCATTTAAATGGCAAAGCACTGCTGAATGCAAACTGCCTCCTTCTGCAGGCTGTCTCCACAGTTCAATTACCAGTGCTTTAACAGTGCTAATTAGCATTCCTCAGAGCTAGATCTCTTTGAGTGACAGGTAACCATGGAGAGTCACAATCCTGTAGGTGATCAGCAAGAGTCTGACTTTTCTTTTTAATTAAAAATTAGAAATGCCTTAAACAAAAATAATAATTCACTGATTTATGCTATTATCCCATGGTTGCCAAGCTGGTGAGAATAACATTAGTGTTGTAAAAATGAAACAATTTTTAAATGAATAGACTAGGGCGATAGAAAAGGGAGCAGGTTTATTATCTGTAACAAGAGAATGTACTCATTAATGACGGTACAAAATAGTAGACACTTCTCCAGAGAGTTGGCATGGAGACCAAAAATAGGACACTTTCCTGAATGTGGGAAGGGATTGGCCCAATTTATTTTAGATTTTAATAAGATAGATAAA
The DNA here is from genome assembly GCF_023634155.1 of Falco peregrinus. Classification (NCBI taxonomy): domain Eukaryota; kingdom Metazoa; phylum Chordata; class Aves; order Falconiformes; family Falconidae; genus Falco; species Falco peregrinus. Next base: position 1,050,416 of record NC_073730.1, read on the forward strand.
TAGATAAATACAAAGTCTGTTGCACAAATAGAAATTTCATAGACATACCATTTCAGTAAAATTTAACCATGAGTTATATTGAGAGAGAATATTGCATCTGGTCCAAGTGAAAGCCAAGACTGGAAATTGAATCAGCCAGATAATCAATTAGTGAAAATTGTTTTCAACGTAACTATGCCATTTCCTGCCAGCTAATGATGTAGTTCTCTTTCCAGAAATGGACTCCAGCAGCAAAAAAATTCATAGTTATATTTTTGAAAACTGCAGTGGGTCCAAATCAGCAGTGTTGACCCAACCTAATGTGAATATCATTCATCAACATATAACAACAAAAATTTTTTAGCTGAGCTTGCCAAAGACAGGGGGAAGGATATATGCATATTTGTAATTATGAAATAATTTCTAAGACTAAGTCATCTCAACTCAGAAAACTCACTGCTTAATTGTAGATTCTAATGACAATGATTGCATGTAAGACAATAAAAGGAAACAGATAATTGACAAAAAATTATGCTAATAACAATGATCACAATTCAGAACTCTTACCATTGCTCATAGGTAAAATTACAGCTGTTAATTGTGAAGCAGCACATACCTATTCAACAAGGTTTTTTAAACCTTGTCCATATAGTTTCTTTTCTATATGCAAAAAAACCCCATCATTAAATCAACATGATTCTCTCTGCTACAGAGGTATTTACGTCTTTGAAGAGAGTCTTCATGCTAATAAAATTTAACTCTATATGGGAAGGAAGGAACTAAAGGTAATAGCACCCCTATCAAAATTTCTGTTGGATTGACTATTATGTCCTTTTAAAATCAGAATGGTAACCAAAAAAAGTTAATTTCTACAAATGTAGGGAGGAACACTTTCCACCTTCCTTAAAATACAATTAAAAAAACCAACATATAGCTTTCCATCTTACCAATTACATAGGTATAATAGGCACTAGTAACATAAATACCCAATTTGCAGCTCATTGATTAAATATTTTAAGCTCACAAATGGATAACAGAGTGTCTATCTATAGTTGTCAAGGAAAGGCAAATAGACAGGGCTAATAACAGTTTTATTAAAGTTTATAATACAGCCAGACAAAGGAAAATGACAACAACGAAACTGAACATGCCTCCCAGTCTAATATTAATCTTTGGGGTTTTTCCATATTTACAAAAATATCAATCACTGGCAGATTTTAACTCCACCAAATGCTCTGAACTTTTTATTTTGGAAAGAGAAATTTTACAAGCAGACGAAGCAGGGAGCTGGCTCTGTGCCGGCACAAGCTTTACGACCTGCCCAGCCCTGGAGGCTCCTGCCGAAGGAGGAATCCTCAGCGGAGCTGGTGGCACCAAGGGACTCCATCAGCCAGCCCCGCTGACTCCCAGCAAATCCAGTCTGACTCCTTGCTAGTTATACACACACACAAACATCTCCAAACTTGTAGGTATTGTTATCTTCTCCTTATTTCAAGGAAACACTAAATCAAGATTAATAACAAAGGTATTTTGTTTCAAATTCAGTCTGCTTATGTATCCATGTGGAATGGCTCGTTCAAATACTGTAAATTTTAGGCACCATCACTGACAGAAAATTCTTAATAAAAGACAATTAATTGGTGAAAAATTGGTGAAGAATAAAGGCAGCCTGCTTTGGAGCCCAGGTTCTTCAGCTTGTTTTTAAAACTGTTCTGCTTTCCTTAACCCCTGCTGCAATGCAAGGGGAGCAAGCATGGGGAAAGAGACGGCTTGCACAGGAATCGGGCAGGAAAATCAACCCACCGCTCTGTGGAATAACCGCTCTCATCAATAAACTCTCTCTTACAGATCTGTTCAACTATCACCTATTTAAACAGCAAGTAAAATCAAGCTACAAAAATCACAAAGGCTCTTGCCAGTAAGTTCTAAATGGGAAGAGTTATCAGAAAGTGGGCAGAGTTTTGATTAGAAATAATCATCTTAAACACCAAAGAACATCAGGAAAGAAAAAAAAAAAAAACCAGAGAGAAAAGGTGAAGTGTTTACTTCAGAGTTATTTTAATTAAAAACATAGAAAGTTAAACCTTCCATAGTATTGTGCTGTTTAACAGTTTATATCCTGCTTGCTTCACTCACCTAAATAATTGCATCCTGGCAAGTTTAGGGTTTTGAACATTAATTATCCTATCCAAAGATGATTCATTTGCCTCAAGAACACTTTCCCTTCATGTTGGTAAACTGACAACACATCAAACGTTTATATCCTACTAGTAGGCTATAATCCAGTCTTTGCAGCACCAAATCCCATTGGAAATATAAAAGGAGCTCTCTGCTGACTCTGCTCAGGGATGAAGTTCACCGACAAAGGAAGCTGAGAAATTCCCCTCAAAATGGCTATCAGAATTTCTCAGCAAGGTCTCCTGGTATGATAGCCTCTCCGCCTTGCCCTGTGACTGTGAGCTGGAAGGGTTGCTACCTGGAATCTCTTGCTTTCTTTTGCAAAACCTTCGACAAAGTGTCAGTCACTCTCATCCTCCCCAAAAATCAATGCCAGCAATCAGATTGCCTTCAGTAGAACTTGTACCAAGACTCAAATGTGCTTCTGTTACTGATTTTGTGATTGATTCTGCTGGATGCTTCAGTATCAGTATTTATAAAATTTCAGAATTTTATAAAAGCTATTATTTCTGCTTTTCCCAGACAGAAACCCTCTGGCTATGAAAACCGAGAGACATTTTTCTGAAACCATGCTCTGTTTCTCTTCTTTCAGCTCTTGCCTCAGTCATCTTAAAAACAACAATACCCTCAACCCAGCCTGGTCTTTCCATCAGTCTGCTTGTAGGTAGGCATCATACGATAATACAAACTATTTCCAAGGTGTCTGTAACTCTTCACCAGCTTTTGGCTATGTAGACAGCTCCCAAAAGCAGGAGTTTTCACAGGTGGTGTTTTAACACACTGTCCCTGTTCCTGCTGTGATAATCTTGACTGGCTTTTGTCATTTCTTAGCACTGAAATGTTTACAATTTGATACAACCCATTTTCTGAATAACATTACTGGGAGTACTATAAATCTGCTGTTTAGATGTCCCTCTGGATGACCGAGTAATTATATAGCTGAAAATACTTCCTTCAAGATAAGAAGCAAAATGTACTGAAAATACTCAATTATTAAAGTGAAAAAATTGCCAAGAAAACCTATCCGATAGGAACTTACATGGCAAGTTCATAATTTCCCACAGAACCATACACAAATATAACTCTACAATACGAGTCCCTTGCTACGAAGCCACCGCTGGCCGGAGCTCGCGCCCCCTCCGCGGGGTTGCGGATGGCGCCGGGGGGAGCAGCGCCCACGCCAGGGGGTGGGCAGCAGAGGCTGCTCCACGACACGGTAGAGTTTAGAGCGTTACAAAGCGCTACCTACACACAGGCCTTACAGGCTCTGTGCTGAGCCACGTGTCAGGGATGTCATCTTCTCCTGATCCACATTACACCAAAGCCTATTTCCACCATCTCCAGAAGAGCCATCTGGCGCGTGCCACAGGGTACTCCAGGTGCTGAGCAATGCCCTGCCTTGCTTCTGATGCAAACACAACCAAAGAGGTCAAAAGTTGAGCGCGGCACTATTTGTTTCCGTTATATTTTGTGTTAGGTGCACTTTTGAATAATTTTTATAAAGACTGCAAGCTGGGACTGGATTATCAATCTGCTCTCAGGCTCCCTTGTGAACGCACACATAGGAGTAGCATCGTTTATGCACAGCTAAATTTTGTTTACATTTATGTGTACCCCATTTAGATAGGGCATGAGGAAAGAGAAGATGTAAGTCAGGCATTCAAGAAAATAACTTTTGCATCTCTTTTTGAAAAAAAGTTGTTGGAAAAGCTGCTGGCAGTTGCAGAAGCCCTGCCTAGTTTGGCTACTCCTTTCAGACTCTGTGTCAAAACGGGAAATTTCAGTGCTGTCCAACACAGCTGCTGTATCTGTTTCCCAGGAACAGAATAGGAATTGGAAACTAAGAAGAGCGCACTATACTTTTTCCTTTGGCAGCAAAGAGGCTGAAACATATCTGAAAGCCTAGGAAGGGGAAAAATCAGGATGCATCTTTTTATTTCAAACAAGAACTACTTGTGAAGGAAGCAGACAGCATCGCAAGTTCACATACTGCGTTTAAAATGTATGCATGCAGGTAGCTGTGCACATGCTACAAGAATTTCAATTGCACAGGGGCTAAATCTAACTTTCAGTGATGTTAAAAAGCTGTTTGCTACTTATTTCAGCAGGCCATAAGTGATTTTATATTCAGCAGAATGGGACAGAATGTATTACTCTCAGGTACAACACACTGAGTATCTTAAAATGAAAGGATGCATTGTTTTGCTCTAACGAAAGAGAAAAAGTTGATAAGCAAATAAAAGCATGATCTAAAGCCTATTGAAATCAACGAAAAGATTCTCATTGACTTCTCCAGGCTTTGGATCAAGCCTCAAAAGAGCAGCTATTTCTCTCTGATACAGCAAGGAATCAATTCCCTCTCCCAGCGGTACTCTAAATAATTCAATATTTTGTCTCAGATCATTTCCTAAGAAAAATGATGAGGATGTTGTTTAAGTGGGCGATACCCTGAAGTGACAGAGTTTACAATGCAGTCAGCCATGTAAAACCTCTGTGTTGCAGGCCCGCACAAAGCGAGGGCAGAGGCAAAGCACCCCTCGGACGCCAAGGGGTGCCCACCCGCGCGCCGCTGTGAGACAGCACGCCGTCACACTTCTCCTCATGGGCCACAAAGAGCTGTATGAATTTTGCTAAATCTTGAGGCGTGCCTGCACTATGACATTTCTTTAAAGAAGCAAAATTATTTTTTCTTTGCAGCAAAATCACATTCTATCTGTACAATTTGTTTTGATGCACAGAGAAGGGAAGAAATTACACTGCTGACTGTTTTATTATTTGCCAACAGAAACAATACTCTCACCATTCTCCAATCTTTCTGCTTTATAGAGCAAAATGCAACATGGAAATGATACCTTTTTTTCTGAGCTCTTTTGTTCCACATGAAAAATGTATCAGTAAAAAGAAAACCAGCATTAAATTGAGGAACTCTGCCCCAAACCACAAGCAAAACCTTACTAGTTTTTACCCTCCTGCCATAATCGGGCGGCCCTCTGCATGCTAATCCCTTTCTCCTGTAAACTGGAGAAGGCTGCTCCCAGTTGTTTAGGGAGAGTTCGCACAGACGCTGCAGCACCCGTGCAGCCCCTGTGCGTGGAGGCCGGCAGGAGCAAGCCCCACGTGCAGTCATGCTTCCCTTTGTCTTTCAGCCAGCGGCAGAGCAGCGCTGGGTGGTTTTCTCCCCATTTGCACAGAAGCACAGGGATTTGTAATAAGCCGTTTTAAGGGTGGGAAGAAGGAAAAAAAAAAAATCCCACTTCTCCACTCCCACCAGGCAGCTACCTAGCAACAGTTGACAAATGCACAGGATGAAACTGGTACGGAGCTATGGCTCACACAATGACCCCCCTTCCCTAGCACTTCTGATTGAGTTACACCTGTGGGGAGCACCTCACCAGCAGCACCTCTGATGAGTGTGGACGTGGCAGCTCTGGCACACTCTCTCTCTTCCACTGCCAACACAAAGCACAGCCACAGTTCGGTCTTTCATCGTCATCTATAGAGAAATACTAATCAGCATCTGCCCAAGCATGCTCCTGTTTTCCTCCCAGCCTCCTTGCTGTACACCTTCATGTGTGCTCGCACACTTGCTCATTGTGCATCTCAGCTGAGCAGCTATCACCTGCTCCCAGGACCAGGGGTTACCCGAGGGGCACCGTGCCACCACCCCCAAAAGCCAGCCACAACTGCGCCAAGCCTGGAAATCCTCACATGTGGGAACCTGCCACCGAGGCCAGCTCCCACTGCCAGCTCTTCCCCAAGACCAGGAAAAGACACGGGCTCTTCCCCATGCTCAGGGCTGTTCTGTGGAGCTCAGGGGGGTGTTCTGCCAACACCCACCCCGCTGCTCGGCAGGGCTGGGACAGCTGTGGGGCACGGCCGAGTGCCCAACAACACTTGTGAAACCCTTACCGGTGGCACAAAATAAACCTGCTGTCCTCTCAGATACCAGGCAGCGTACGATCTCGGCAAGGGCAAGGCCAGAGCTGGGGATCCTCAGCATCCTCGCTCTGCCATTTGCCACCATGCGCAGTCTGACCTCCCCCCTGCCCAGTTAAAGCACTTCTGCGCTAGTCTCTGAGAAGTTTATATTTGCTAAATTGAGCTGTTAAAGGCACTCAGATTATTTCTGACATGTCCTTCAACTTTGTCAGGTCTTTCGGTTTCTTTGTGGTATCAGGACATCTAAGAATGATGAGTTTCACAGACATGACAATAAACAGGCAACGAAAAATAAATGCTGTCCAAACTTTTAGTCAGAAAAAGAATAAATAAATAAATATATCACCACTTTGCCTACTTTTCTGGAAAAGACTTTTAGAAATGCAGCAATACACCATTAGTTTTATATCTTTTCATTTACACACCTTTCCTAAACCTTCCAACTCAGATTCCTTCTCCCAAACCAATTTTTCATTAAGCAATGCTACAATGCAAGGGGGACTTGGCAAAATATCGTATTTAGAACTCATTGTATAAAAACTATGAACCATCTCTTTGATTTGCTGTGTATACCTACAAAGATGAGTTAATACCAACCTCATGCAGCCATTTGAACTGCCATAACAATGCTTTGTGAGCAAACTCTAAGACTGAAAGCAGCAATTTTAATTCCTTGGTTTAATTAGCATTTTAAGTTGGTTTTAAAAAAGGAGCAAAAACTTCTTTTTGCCTGGGTTTTGGATTTTTTTTAATGAGCAACAGAGGAAAATAAACATTAGTTAGAAGCTTTCTTCTAGCACCATTTAATCATCTATTTTATATATGAAGCATTTCACCTTATTGCATGGAAATTTCGGCACTACACACAGATGATACGTGCCCTTTCCTCCCTCACCGCATCTGAGCACCAAACTCAGTACCCCCCCTTTCACGCTGCATTGACTCCACAGCTCAACTGCCTCACCAAAAAACCACCGAACATTCCTGTGCGCGCCACACCAGCCTCACCACTAAATGCACGGAGCAATGCCCACGTGTACCTTCGCCCTTAACCTCCAACCATATTAAAGAACAGGACTGTCACAGTCCCACGAGTAAAGGGGGAAGACAACACAAGAATTTAATAGTTATACATATCTAACCACAGAAGAAATTAGCTGCTAAAATACCACTTCCTTTTCCAACAAGCAATTTTATACAGCAACGAATAAAGTAAATTTGAGAGCTGCTATTTATTACAAGGAAATTAAAAATGCTCAGAGCACGCAGAAAGCAAATTTATTGGGGAAGATATTGCATCCAGTTCTCATATGTATTACCCCCTGACTGAGACAGGGGAGAAACGCTCAGTTTTTTCTTAACCAACCCTGGGTTTGTGTTATTAAACACTCCCCTCGCTGTTGATAAAAACCAGTGGTGCAGGAGACCCCACACTAGCTCTCTCGCTGCTTTTCCACTCCAAGCGTGGCTCTGCCTTTGGGGGGCTGCCAGCCAGATCCCACACTGTCATGAGCATGTGTACACCCACCCTGCCTTGAGACACACAAAACCACATTGCAGCCCCTTTGATTCTGTACTTTCTGTCCCTGCCTAGATAACTTTTCAGAATCTGACAGAGCCTTTACAATTTAATTGGTGTTGACACCTTTTGAAGCAATGCCTTGAGGCGCCAAGGGTCATTGTCTACTTTATCCTGCTTTTCTGTGGCTGCCTCCGCTTGGCTACCTTGCAGCCTGTGGTGCTGTGGTGGCCCCTGCACTCTTCATTCATGTTTGTACTTGTACTGGGTCCCATTACAAGGACCCTTGTTAAACGCCCAGCAGGCAGCACTGAATAGAGATTTTGACTATCTGGAATTTGAAGGCCTCTAGCAATAACGGAGAAAGCCCTGTAAACACAAAAGTATCCCAGTAGCAGTGGGGCGTTAACGTAATCACACATTTATGCCACAGGACCTCAGGACCAAGCTCCTTACTGTCGATTCACCAGCTATTAAGCCTTGGTAATTGGGTGGTTTCCCGTGACTTTTCTTTCTTGGGATTCACCAACTATCATTTTCCATATGTCCCTTTTTCCCAGAGTGGCTATACACCCTCACACATTCAATAAGCCAGGCAGATGGTACCACGTACCAGGCTCTGAGCAGCCAAAGCCAATTCAAAACAAGTTAAAAGGTTTGGCGTGGCATTCCCAAAGCTGCCCAGGAAACCTGGATCCAAGTATCACAGTCCCATGGCCTTGCGATTGCAAACACATCTCTCCAGGTTCAACCCTGCAATGTCCACAGGCAGTGAGACTCACAGGCAGTCACATCCGCAAAGCAGCACTGACACAGAAGACAGCAGGAGAGAGATCTACCAGTGCTTTGAGAACTGTCTTTCACGTCACTCGCTTCACAAACAACTTTTAATATGCATTTCTATGAGTTTTTCCAAGTTTAAATAATAAAGGCTCTCACATTTCTCAGTGAAAATGCAAAGGACTCACTCACTTTATTTGGTCTGAAGCGCCAGTCAGCTTGGGGCCACGTCTTAGTAAAACTCAGCCTCAAACGCTGTATTAAGACAGTGAATGAATAAAAGCACGGCCAACCTAAAATGGAAAATAAAAATTCAGTTAGGTAAATTCAAGATATTAAAGTGTGGCCAGAATGACCTCAGCGGCAATTTTCTATTTGAAAAATCCCCCACCCACCCCACCCCCATAAAAAGCAATCTTGCTAGTCAAACCTGATGGCTGGGCTTTGCATTTCCCAACCCTCTCTTTGCCACATTCCAGAGTCTGCTTTTCCACAGTCATTCTGAACTCCAGCAGTGCACCTACAGGGCTCCGACAAATAAAACTTGCAGTTCCAATATGATGCTACCAACTGCTCCACATTCAGCATCACTTGGTCCTTCAGCCATCTGAGGGATGCTAATCCCTGTGTCCATGATCCCACTCTTGCTTCTACTGCAGAAAAAAACAAGTAGAAGCAGGTCTTATGCATGCCTGCACCCCATGGAAACTGGGATTTGACTCCAGGTTTAACTCCTCGTTGCCCCTCCGCCCCGCAGTCACGCCTGCAAGCCTCTTGCTGAGACACAGCCACAGCTGCCGTCCTTCCCCCTGTCCCCAGCCTGCCCGAAAGCTGGCTGTGCCTCCAGGCTCTTTACTTGAACCAGTGCCATGCCCTATGGGTTCCCATCACCTCAATTAACGTGCAACCATAAGAGTTACTGAGACTCAGAATAAAAACATCTTTGAAAAAAAAAAAAAAAAAGCTGCATTCAGCTGTGATGAAGGACTCACCTTGCTTATGCTCTATGAAATCCTTCTGCATCTTTCCGCATGCTTCTCTGGCACAGCACACGGGGCTTTCTGGAAGTACATCGAAGTCCAAAAAACAGGCCAGAAAGCCCTCTGTAGGCACAGGTGGTTCTGGAGAGGCCAGGCTGCCCTCGTTATGAACAGACATGACAGAGTTTCACAGAAACCACCCCTGATGACAGGTATGCTATTTCAATGAGCTAAATGTAAATAAAGCCAAGAACAGCTTCCAGCCGCAACATGCTTCACACTGGCCTGCTGGCTTGGCCAGGAGAGGCTTCCCTCCAGCTGACAGAGGAAAGCACCGTCTGCAGAGCACAAATGTCCCACAAACAGCATTAGTGGTGACAATTTGCTGAACAGGCTTTGGAAGAAAGTCTCTGGATGAGAGTTGATTACATGCCCCTAGGTGTCTGCTTCCTCGAAGACTAAAGTTAATCAAAAGGTCAGGACAGCTGAGCTAAGAGCACACGTTGGGGCAGACCCTTGCTTTTCTTCTAGTTCCATCATCTCATACAGTGTCTGCAGGAGGGGGTGGCAGCTAGTAAATAAAAAGCAAAGAAGCTCCTCTAGACTGACCACTCTCTATCTTGTAAGTTCAGCTCAAGTTGTTCCTTGCAATGATTAAACTAAAAATACAGCTCCCTTCTCAGGGAAGCAATGGCTTTACAGAGACCGCTGCAAGGTGCAGGATATTACCCATGTACGTGAAGAACCACCATATCTGGTCAGATGAGAGGCTGACCCCTCTTTTTCTGTAAGTGGCCTTTGCACCCTTTCACTTAAGAGCCTTTGAAGCTTTCGTCCATCACTGTGCCCAGACGCTCTCTGATTCCCTGCAAACTTTTGATATCCACCACTAGATACCCACCCATTCCCAAATCATGATGCTCATTTAGAATATCTGCCGTTATCCTAATGAATCATACAAAACAGCACAAAGTAGAGGAACTGTTCCCACAGCAGGAACAGGTTTCTCCCCTTCTACGCCTGTCTTACGACAAAAGGCTATGAAGAAAACATCAGCTCAATTTCTGAAATGTTCAATATCCTCTTTCTGTATTTTTTTTTTTTAATTCTCCCCGTCTTCTCCCCAAGGTGGGAGGCGCATACCCTATCCAAGGACTTCTACGCACAGAATCTGCTGGGCCAACAGCAGCCCTGTGTCTCCCCTCCACACATCATGTGGGAGCACGCTCTCGTGCACCTTTCATGCCCTGAACACAGGCAAGCGAGAAAGGATCTCCCTGCTCTTTCTAACAGCTAGTAAGGACAGATTATATGTAGGTACAGCCCATGTCCAGCAAGACGTTGGCATCGCCAACATCTGCTGCAGGCCTGTATTCTTGGGGCCAAACAGTCATGCTGATTACAACGCACTCCAAAACCTGCTCATTTTCAGGAGAAAAGGAATAAAAAAGCCATGCTAAGTATTTCTCTAAATTTACAAAGTGACTTTGCTCTTCTGTGGGTTGGATCTATATCTGTTCCAGGTGTCTTCCGGGAATTTACCTCTGCTATACATTACACTGAAGACGAAACTGTCCATCTGACTCTGGTTATCAAAAAAAAAAAGCAATATTGATCCTACAGGGCATTAGAGGGGGGTTACAAATGAGGGAAGGAGCCACCCCAGCTGACTGGACACACTTCAAAATCTTTTCCTTTCTGCATCCCGCATTTGCTCTTTATTAAAACAGAAAATAATAATGCAGTGTTTACTTAGTGCACAGGTAGCTGTAAAATTTAATTAATCACTGTAGCTTAGCTTGCTGAGATTTTTAAATGAAAAGCCCTATAAAAATGTAATGTTTCCAATAAAGAAAACCCCTCAAAATTGCCTAGCTTCCTGCTTTTGTATCGTACCGTATGGCACCAGGGGCTGGACACTGCCTGAGTCAGCAAGTTACTTGGAAGCACATACCTATGCCAGTGGACACCACAGTGGCAGCGGGTTCATGTGGCAAGGTTTTTTTTTTTGGGGGGGGGGGGGGGGGGGCTACTGTGAGAAGATGCCAGAAGCTTCCCCCATGCCCAAGATGGACCCGTCACTGGCCAAAGCAGAGCCATAGCACCTCTGGGAGAACATATTAAAGAGGAGGAAAAGTAAAAAATCTGCACCAGTGTAAGAGAGGAGTGAGACTGTGCGAGAGCAACGAGCCTGCAGCCCCCTGGTCACTGCAGGAGGGGCAGGAGGGGCTCCAGGCGCCGGAGCAGAGATTCCCCCCCAGCCCGTGCTGAAGCCCACGGCGAGGCCGGCTGTGCCCCCAGCCCGTGGGGGTTAACATGGAGCAGATCCCACCTGCAGCCCGTGGGAGACCCCACACCGGGGCAGGGGGATGCCCAAAGGAGGCTGTGACCTGTGGGCAGCCCAGGCTGGAGCAGGCTCCTGCAGGGACCTGTGACCCCGCGGGGGACCCACGCTGGAGCAGGGTGTGAGGAGCTGCAGCCCGTGGGAAGGACTCACCTTGGAGCAGTTCATGGAGAGCTGTCTCCCGTGGGGCGACCCCACGCTGGAGCAGGGGAGGAGTGTGAGGAGCCTCCCCTGGGGAGGAAGGAGCGGCGGAGACAATGTCTGATGAACTGACCGCAGCCCCCATTCCCCGTCCCCCTGTGCCGCTGGGGGGGAGTGAGAGAAATCGGGAATTAAGTTAAGCCTGGGAAGAAGAAGAACGGAGGGGTGGGGGGAAGGTGTTTTTCTGATTTGAATGGTAATAAGTCTAACTAATTTCCCCAGGTTGAGTCTGTTTTGCCCATGACAGTAACTGGTGAGTGATCTCCCCATCCTTATTTTGACCCACCAGCCTTTTGTTACATTTCCTCTCCCCTATCCAGCTGAGAAGGGGAGTGACAGAGCTCTCAGCCAGGGTCAACCCACCACAGAAGCATACATTGATACAGTTGACTTGGGATAGACTTAAATTGGTGCCCTATAAAATGTTTGCCTCTATATTTCCCATCACTCTCTGACAGAGTCCAAACTACCCGTGGAGCCTTCCTTTCTCTCTTGCAGATTTCCCAAAGTGGCTCTACTCAAGAGTCAAAGTGTGATCCCCTATTTAATAGTACCTTACTTCATTAATAGCCTCAGAGGTGTGAATGAGTGGGCTTACTGCTCAGTATGTTACTGTGAACAATAACTACAGGATTGCTGATCTAGAAAAAGCAAGGTTCCACACACTCACACACACACACACACACACACCCCGAACAGCACTTGCCTGGGATTTGCCCCAAGGTGTAACACATGAATGCACACAGTGGTACAAAAGATGAATGCTGTATCTCAATTGTTTCTTTTGTCTTCTGGGTAATTCAGTTTCATCATATGAATATATACTGTTACAAGTTGATAATCCCCACAGATCTCCTTTTTTCTAAATCAGATACACTAGAAGAGAGCGAATACTCTTTTTTTTGCCCTAATTTACAGTCTCAAATAAAGATTAGGACATAGGGATGGGAAGAGCACAGAATGTTTCCTCCCCCTACAGATATTATTTTCACTGTTCCAATCTCAACAAAAAACCCTCGTGGGTTAATTTTTCCATTACAGGGAAAAGCAGAAAAGGAAGAGGGCCCTCAGTGAGGTACAATAACATGTGCAGGTTTTCTTGGATCAATTGCCGGCATTGACACCGTATCCTTCAGCTCGCAGCCTGTGATGAATGGTACCCAGTAGCACCAAAGAGAGCAACAGCAGCCAGGCAGCATGGGTGACTGCGTGCCCTCCTAACTGACTGATGAATCAGGAAACTCAAGAGAGACACGGAGTATGGGAGCTGGAGTGGTAAATGTTTTCATCTTTCTCTTTTATGGTCGTCCCTTCTGCCTTTATATAGGACATTTTAAAGATTGAGCTTTGTTACAAACTATTAGCCCAAGGCGGTGGGTTAGGGACGTGAGATTTCATGGAAAGACAGAGCACAAGAAAGTATGAACAACTGGAACTACAAGTGATATTAGTGGTTTGTTGTTGAAGGAATTTCTGTTTGGATTGTAGTTCAGACAGTTGCCTTGATGTACCGGAATGAAAATCAGCACCCAATGTGCCTAGAGACAAACCACAGAACTGTCAAAAACCACTCTGCTTTTTATCTCCCAGAATCTTGAATTAGAAACGAAAAATCCCCATTCACCCACAACAAAAAACACAGCTCAGCAACCACCACGCTGTGCGGCACCGCACGACAGAAAACCAGACAAGCAACTCCCTCCAGAAAGCACCAAAGTGGGCACAGGTGTATCCGACTGCCCAGATACACCCCGACACACTCCGTGATACCGGGGAGCCTAACTTTAAGCAATCCCATCTCTGGTAATGACCAAGAGCCAGGGAAGCAACCATTCCGATTGACCAGGTGTCAATCTAGGGCAATTCTACTGAATTCACCTTTTATCCTGTATTTTCTTCCACACAGTATACAGAACACAGTATTCACCAAGTATACTGTGACCTTCAGCAGTGTGACCAGTTTGTTCACCTGTGTTGCAGCTTCAGCTCAGCCTGGTGGTGTGCGCTCTCTGTACACCGGGACCCACGGAACCATGCCGGCAGAGGGTACAGGCTCGTGCTTGCACACTACTACAAGCTGGCAGCAACATCATGCTTGTCACATACTTAAAACGCTCACCTTCAGCAGAGCTTGTGCATGAAGGTTGTGCAATGACTTCCCAGAAAACAACAAACCCCACACACATGCAGGTGCTCATTTAAATGACAGTAGGCAGTCTACAAGTGCCAAGAATTTCTCTGGTCTCTTAACTATCTACAGCTCTTAACGACCAAGATGAAAAAGCTGGAGCAATGAAAGCAATGTCTTTCCCAGCACCATTGGGATGGCAACATGAGAGGCTCCTAAAAAACACATGCACAAAAATCCACATGGGCAGTCTGTACAGGGAAAGGGATATGTGGGGACACGCCAGAAACACTTGATTTCTCTGATGGAATGGCAACCTCACTCCAGTGTTTCAATTTAAACGCAGATCAGCAGTGATGCAATGCTGTGAGGTCCTGCATGGTATCTGCTGGGGGTTACAGCCAACCCATCACGGTGAGGACCACTGCATAACCGAGTTAATCCCATGGGCACATCGCAGAACTGCGTTAGATGTGTTCTTGCAGGAGCTCTGCAACTGACCAAAATTAAAAATACTTTATACAGCTTGTTAAAGTAGCCCTTTTTGTTCCTTTATTTGTGAGAGGACTAGTCGTGAGACTTCCTTCCTGTCAAATCAGCGGTTTGTTTTCCACTTGGAGGTAAACCGAACTGCCCACTGGGAGAGCCCGGCGATGGAAACAGCTGAGGAACACAACTCTCCGTTGGGAGGAACAGAGGGCTTTAACTGAAAGGAAACATTGTTTTCCTTATTAAATTCATCAGTTTACAAAATACCTGATCATAGAAGGGGAGTTCCCCTTGTTAAATATTTACCATTAAATCTCTGCAGGGACTCCTACTGTGGAGTCAGGAATTAAAGAACAAGAGAATTAAAGTCAGTTACTTCCCGAGCTGTGGTACACACACCGCCTGCAGGATCGGGCAAAAACCTCCACCCTGAAGGGAGCGTGACAGATGGAAGTGTCTTCTCCTCCGAGTACACCTTTGATGGGCGCAGGTTTTGCCTCCCTTTTGCTCTCCATTAAATTTTGTTAAATTACTTCATAACGAAACTTAAGATCTTTGGACAAAGTTTTTAACTTTGTTTTACGAAGCTGAATGTTCACATTTACATGCGCGACTTGAGTTTCAAAAGCACAGGCTACCGTTAATGGATTTACAATCCCAGATTTATCTTCTATCAAGGCTATTTTTGCAGTGCTTTTTAGTTCATTTTTAGAGTATTATGTAGAACAATTCTGTATTTTGTCTGCCCTTGCTTTCAAGGGAGAGCAAAATTTAGAGTTAACCAAGCAAAAGTGATTTCCAGATCCTTCAAGCAGATGGAATGGAACATGCATGGTCTACCAAAAAAAAGAAAACCAAGCTAAACCAAAAAAACCACAAATGAAAACACAAAGAAAACCACCATTTTCACACTTAGGTAGAAAAACATTTGAAAAATTGTAACAATAAATCCTCACACAAAACAGGAGGGTTGATGGAAACTTGGGAGATACTGCATGATGGAGACTTGAGTGAGGGAGCGCCGCATTACAGGGACTCTGACCCGCACAATCAACAAAAATCACATAGGTGATTCACCCCGTGCATGAGTATTAATGACATCTCTTTCTACTCTACCTCAACAAGAAAAAACAACAACAAAACATCTTGGCCTACCACACCCATTAGAACATTCTCCCATCATCTTCATAATGCTCAAAGCAAAGAACCCATCAGCCAACTGTGTTCATCCAGGGCACCAGCAACAAGAAAAAGAAACTGAGATGTCGGTGAAGGCTCGGACAGCTACAAAATCCAACAGCTTGGCCTGACAAATTGCACATCAGGCCGTGTTCAACAAGCCAATATTCTGACTGCTGTGGGTCACACTAAGCAAATGTCCCTTGTTGTTGATTTCTACAGGAAAATAATGGAAAGAAGGAAGAATTGTCTAAGGAGATCGACAGAGGAACCCAGCAAAAGAGTGACGAATGTTTTGGTTACAGTCACAGGTCGCTCTGGCAACCATGGGAGATTCCAGGAATGCTTTCAACCAGCTCTTGCACATAACAAAGCCTCAACTTGTCTGGAATATGTTTAGGTTTCATATATAGTTCAGGCACACCTCATCTGTAAATAGTCTGTGTCACTTGTAATAGAAATACTTGTTCTCAAAACAAGTTCAAGTAAGGCTGTTTCGTTTAGGAAAATCAAGCCTTTCCATAATTCCAGTCAACAGTGAACGTCTGCAGCCTTTGGCCCTCAAAGTCTGGTCCCAAAAGCAAGTTCCCAGCACTGCAGCACTACAACAATGGAAGCAGTTGCCAGTGGTTGAATCCTGAATGTGGCCGACAGCCACAACGTATTGTACATAACACGAGCGTAAAATCAGTGCAGGACTTGGCCCATCTCCACTAACCTCACTTTGCCTGGTGACATCCTACCTACTGGCTCAAGATGGGAACCAGGTACAGTCCGCTTCTCCATGAACTCACAAGAAGGCACCAGCGGGAGGGAAGAGGGGAGAACATTCCCACTGAATTGTAGATCTCTCCGATACTGTGGCACAAAACCTGGAAAGATTAGGGTCAAAACATCGGACAAATACCATTTCGGGCCTTCAACCTCAGTCACACGAGGAACACCTTTTCACCTCCAGCTCTCTACAATTTCAGGCCAGAGCAGCCTGCTGTTGCCATCTGAGTGGTGCTACATGGAGTGGGCAGAAATGAATATTGAGCAAAGCCCATATGCGGAACAACCGCTTGTCCTTGTGGCACAGACCCAACACGCTGTGGACATGGAAAATGCGACTGCAGCACCACTCTTAGCCTCAGAGACTCACTCTTGCAAAGCAAGGAGGTGGCACACTGGAAAACCAGTACTCACTACACTTACTTTGACAAGCAAAAGGCAGCAGGCTCGGCCCTGTCAGCCCTGAAGCCTTTTGGAGCACCTGGAGCTTCCTTTTTCTGCTGTATCTCAGTAAAGTCAAACTTCCAGAATTAACCCCTAAATTTGCACGGCAACAAAACACAGGAAAAAAAGACGTATGTTCATCAATAGAACTTGGGAAAAGTAAGACGATATTATAAAGAATCAATCACCGTTGAAAGTAAAACAGAAGGGCTAAATAAAAGGACTCCCACCTGCTTTTAATTTGAACCCACAACACAAGGGAGAAGTTAAAACTCAAATAGGTACATACTTTCCTTTGAAAGGCTAGGTCTGTGCCTGAACAAAAGAAAGAGGCTTTTCACTTACCTCCTGTGGTATCAAAGAGCCCATTAAAACCCAATAAAATATTATGAAGCTTTCTCCCTTTGTGAAAAAGTGCAATTAATATCCTTCAGCAGATGATTATTGATTTTTATAAAGCAATTTACAGGCTTCTAAAGTCATGATTATTCAAGCCTCTGAGTGCCAGAAAGGAAGAGTTTTCAGAAGTAGGAATCGTATTCTTAATTCCACATCAGCACGGCCAGAATTTACAGACTTCTGATTTATTTATTTATTTTTTTTTGCCCCCAGGATATTTTTGTTGTTGTTGCTGTTGCAGTGCTCCAGCGTAGGATTAACCCTTTTATTCCCTCCCACCTGAGACAGATTTTTTTCATGACCTGTTCCTGAAGTATATCGCCTGTCAGATATTTATCCACTACTCACGGCTGGCGGGTTGGATGCTCAGCAGAGTAGGCTTCATGTCAGAAAATCAGCAGCTGCTCATATATCACACTGGTCATTAGTAGAGGATCATTCTGGACCTTTGCCCACAGCACCTTGCTATGGCAAGAGAAAGGCTATAAAACCCTAGGCCCTGTCAGCTGTTGTCATTTAGGTGAGAATTTATCAGGTCTCAGAGTGCCCTCTGACTGGATTATTATGAATAATGAATGAAGCTTTATGCCACACTGAGGCATTAATAAGACTGGGATGACTGGGAGAAATTCAGTCCGCATCATAGCAGTAACTTTCTGCGAGCAAGTACACAGCTGGTGGGCTCGCTGGATTTAGCTTATGTTAGATACTGCAACAGAAATGAGGAGCTCATTTAATTATTAAGCAAGTAGCAAAATGCTTTTGGTTTAGCCTGTGGGTAGTATTACTGCCCCACTCGTGGACAGCTTGCAACAAAAGGCTTTCTACCCTCCAACCAAACTCATTTTCTGCTCTTAAGAAGCCGGAGCAGTGAACCCTCCCCCCCAAAAAAAACAACTAGTGAATGGTAATCCTCATATTTACTTTTAATCCAACATAAAAGAAAGGATATGTAAGAACAAGCAGTTAACAACAACCCTAACACAGAAGTTGTCTAACCTGTTGGTGATACTCTGGGGACATTAGTCAGGATTACTGATTTTCTTCCTTATTCTTCCTCAGTTCATTCAATATGTATCCCTATGGCACACAAATGAGAAACAGAGAAGGAAGGAGACAAAAAGGCAGCCACTGACTTAACTGGGGGCAGGCGGGGGGAAGCAGCAACAGCAACAAAAAAGCAGATGCACAGCAGAGGCGATTGGCAATAATCAGCCTCCTGGTGTGGCAGTTCCAGCTGCACTCCAGAGGACTGAGCCCACAGAGCTGACAACACTCGAGGCTGTCATTTATCTTGGTACCAGCTTCACTAGGAAAATTATTTTATAGGGCTGGACACACTTTTACAGACTCTTTAATATCTTAGGTGTGTAGTATCATTAAAACCCTAGGCTCTTACCATCTCATATTACCATATCCTCGGCCAAAACAAGAACTGCATGGTCTCTTTCAAATAAACATGTTCTCCCTAAACTATTTTTAATTTTGTTTTTTCCCCTTTCATTTGGCATGCAGTCTCCAGCAAATCCTTGCCAGTATTAGGGCAGATCTTAGTTCTTCCAAATGGCCCTAAATAAGGAGCAGTGAAGCAAGACCCAGCCCGAAGCGCACCCACTGCAGGCACTGCGTCTCAGAAACACAACTCTCCTTCTCAGACAGAAACACGTAATTCACAAAGAGTATTTCAACTTATTACTCATGCACAGGCAGGCAGCACCACGGCTTGCCCTAACTCCTGCACCAACCTCTCCATTGCTTTTACAGCAAAGCCACCGATGCACAGCCAAGCTATGAACAGAAAGAAACTGGATCTTTTTAAAAGGCAATACGCCTTTTTGGCAGGGGCTGGACATCAGAAATGGCCATTGGGAAAGGTTCCATTTTCAGCTTATTCATACAGTCAGAACTGGAAAACAGGCTGAAGGCAAAATACTCCCCTGCTGGGCAGCCTTGGGGATCAGTACCAGGGACCAGGGACCAGCCTGGGCAAAGGCTCACGGTGTGACCAGAATTTTACAAGCAATCATGTCAGAGAGGTTTAAGAAACTTCTCTCTACATTATTAATCAAAAGATTGACTTAGATACAATACTAACAGTACAAGTTTTTAAATACAGTCATAACGTAGCAGCCCTTAAAACAAACATTAGTCAAATTAAAAGATCTTGACTTGTCCCAGCTCTGTTTCTGCATTTTGGCCTCAATTGCTTGGACCTGACCCTCAGGTAGGAGCCTTTTTCCAGTACAATATTCAAGATCCTTGACTATGTACGAAAAGCCTGACCAGTAAAAAGAGAACTATAACTCTCCCAAACCCCCAAACTTTCTTCAACAATATATAAGAAGAGTTCCTAGAACAGCAAATTTCATTGTAATAAATAAGGGAAGCCAGTACAATCCATGATTCGTAGTGACAATACGGCCCTTTTCCCACACTTTTTCTACTTTTTGAGAAAAGGAAATTATAAACATGATGACAATCCTTTCAATTCTTTAGTATCTAAAAATAACGTAAAATGTTTCATTTTCATTATTTCAGTGCTACAGACCTCTAATTAAAGCAAAATTTAGTGTAATCTGGAAATCCAAAAGTACACTGTGCAACTCCTACTGAAACAAAAAGATTCCTATAGATTTTTCCTTGTACTGGATTTAAAATATTATTCATTAGTATAACTAACTGTATATTTTGTGGATAATAATATCTTCATATTTTTACTGCTTTGATCTAGAATGCTTCATATTTGCATCCTGTCACTTTTGTTATGTATAGGGAATTTAAAGATGACAGCGTAGTCATGTATGGTTTTTTAACTTGCGGATCTTTTCATATATCAGTCTTTCTCACAATGAGTCAAGAATGTAAATAATCTATGCTTGATTTCACATTGGCAAAACAAGCTTTGAAAAGCTGTTTAGAAAGCTAGGAAACAAAACAATTTTTGCTCTTTTATTTAATAATCTTTATAAATTTAGATTATTCTCATGACAGTAAGAAGTTTTATATGTTCACAGCATTTCTCGTCTAAGAACCACCTCTTTTGCTAAAAGCAGACACAGACCTGTTTGGGATGAACAGCGGTAAGACTGGGAGTAAAAACAGAGTCCCATAGTTAACTGAAGCACAATGGCTACAGGCTTGGGAGTTTTGTTTGCATTTGGGGGGCGGGGAGGTTTAAGGGTTCTATGGGAACCTGGGTGACAACAGGAACTGGGTATCCACCTCACTGGAGTTTTCTCTGAGCCACATAACCCCGCTGAGGCTACGTCTTATTTGTAATGCTGATGGTTGATAGCATCTTGTTTCTGTAGATGTCTGCTGAGTGTTTCCCCATTCCTGCCTTCTCTGATGGAGCTTCCCCACCCCATGGGCGGGCGCCCGAGTACCAAGGGCTGCAGAGGGGCTTGGCTGTACATCTACATCATGATGTTCTGTACAGACAAGATGAGAACTAACACAGAATCCCCGTTACCCCTCCTGCCACTGCACCTCCTTCTGCCCCCCTTGGCTCACAACCCATCCTGCTTTCCTAACATTTAATTTGTACTTTACAACAAGTGACATTCACACAATTGTTTCTACGCCAGCATTAGAGGGCAGGCCAGCAAGAGCCCTGGGCACCGGCACTGCCCGCCCAGCGCAAGGATCGCTTTGCAGTGGCAGATGCGGGAGCCCGCTTCACCGGGGCTGGGGCATGGGCTATCACACCCTGCTTTTCTGGCTTGTTAACAAAAAAAAAAGTGGCACTTTGCATACCAAGCATTTGCTTAAAGCCTATTTATAAATGAGGTTACATATCCTTGAAAGACATGGTCTTTTAAGTGGTGGTACAGGGCTAGGAGAAACCCAGCCATTCCCAGCAGTGTGACTCCTCCCCACGTCATAAGCAACCCAGCAGAGGCAAACATGACTGTAAACCTGGCAAGAAGTTAATTTTGGTTTCTTCTGTGGTTTTTAAATAACCATTTGATATTTCAGATGTCTTGTTACAAAGTAGCATTTTCAGTAACACCTAAAATGTGAGAAATCAATGAAACACAAATACACTTTCGTTTCGTGTTTTTTTATTTTAAAGCCACTGCACTGTGGTAGGTGAGGGTTTACCCATGCAGTTACTCCTCAGCAATGGTAATGTTTCAAGCTGTTCTCATGTTTAACAAATAATTACCATAATTCACTGGAAAATGATATTCAGAGGCCAACCTGCTCTGGGGGTCTCAATGTCCAGGACTCTCACAAAGCAGAGCAGCGTGATTCTTGAGGAAAGAAGGGAAGAAAATTGTGAATAATGGCTAAAAATACAGCTTTGGAGGCACTGGAATGATTTGTTACTGAAAGTAAATAAACACCTACATAAAAGTTAAAGTTGCCACCTCTGCACAGTGCTGAATTTTCACACAGGAACTCTCACCTTTATTCTGCTGTGCCATTATCATGGAGCCGATACTGCTGAAAAACGCCCTCTCAACAGAAACCCCCTAGATTAGAGTTCATGCTCACAGAAAAAGCATGTCACCCCAACTCATTAGGACTCCTCATTTATTTGAGCCACTCAAGACTTTAGGGTGCGCCTGGGAGCAGCAGGAAGAGCAGATATGGCCAGACACCCACACCCCTTTGGAGGAAAGTATCTGCTAGTGAAATTGTGACAGGTTTGGGAACCAAACCTCTTGCCTCACACCCCAGCCCTCCACACGAATCATCCAGTACCTTATGGCAGAGCTGCTGCACTTTCCAGCTCACCCCAGGGCTGGTTTCTGCTGTCGGTAGGGTTCTGCACCATTCCACAGGGAGCTCTATGGTTGCCTTCCCTAACCTGGGCCAAAAGAGGTAATGGAGACCGAATCCAGCCAAGTTTCCCTTTGCGTGTGTCCTCAAGTCTTTACAGCAGAAAGCACAACTACCAACTCTTATCCCAGAAGGAAAAAGTACAAATGCCTATAGCTCCCCTACTGTAGAGCAGCTAAAAATCTGCATTTATTTCACATGTTGCCCATTTGGAACCTTACTATTTTCTCCTGCTTGTTGGGGCTATCTCCTTTTTTAGTACTTCCAAATTTTGATTAAGCTTACTTTCCACAAGCTCTGTTGTTGGGCACACACTCCAGTTTTTGCTATAGATGAAAGCTACAGGCAGCCAACACTCACATCTCTCATTTTAAAATGAAGCATTCATGCAGAGAGACAACAGTATGTATTTTAATTTTTAGGCTGCATAATTTAGTAACATTGGTATAATAATCTTTTATCCATAATTGAGCTAATGGACACATCTAAGAACACAAACACTGGTTAACTAGCCTTTTTTTATCATCAGCAATAATGAGTAGCAACCCGTTCATTTTAAAAGTCAAGGTATATGCTGTAAAGTTAGTAAGAACCTAGAGTCAATTAAAATAACAACAATTAGGGTATTTTATTGATTGTCAGCTTTCCCCAGCTACTTTTTATCTGTAGCAATTTTGTGGAACATACCACACAGATCTTTTAGCTTCCAAGGAAGATAAAATCATTTCCATTTAAAAACTGTATTTATTATGACTGAGCACAACATGCTGTTTTACAAAACTCTGGTTTACTATCATATACATCTAATCTGCCATTTATTCTATTTTTTCAAGCTTAAACCCATTTTTCAAGCTTAAAATTTCTTAAAACTTGTATTGGGAGAATCCGGGGTAGGTGGAAGAATAGTCTTAACCACCCCATATTTTGTATGTGCTAATTCAAGGTTCTCTTCTGGAGAAGAACTTTTTTTTCCTAAATTTATTTCCAACTACTTTTGTTTTCCTTGAGGGACCTTTGAAACACTATATTGCTACTTTTCATGTTTTTTATTTGCCCTCTGGAACAATAAAGGCTCAAAGGTTCATAAATATGCATTCTGTAAATGTATTATGCTGACAAAGTGTTGCTCAGATAGCTGCTCTTGCCTTTAGGGAATGAAAAAGTTTACAGCATGCTTAAACAACGGTGTAAGGGGAAAGGGAGAGACGGAGAGAGCTGTGTCAGCGTGTGGGCTGAAAATGGAACAAAAGAGTCATCCTGAATGCACAGAGAAAATAGAAAATAAACTTAGATAAGACACCATGGCTAGTACCTTGAAACAAGCAGGGGTGGGGATGTGATGGTATTACTCAGTAGTGATGTGCTTGAGTGGGCATTACACCTTGTTTTCCAGGAAGGCTACGCAGCCAAGACATCGTAAAATAGCAAACTTCATTTGCTAATTTTGGAACATGAATCAAGATAATTCCTTTTTTTCCTCCCAAAACACTCCATCCCTGGCAGGGTCCTTGTCTTGGTTAATTCTCATCCCATCAGACGCAGCTCACTCATCTCTGCCTCACTGGAAGCTCAGGGCTGATGCCTGTCAATACGTACACTTCTGGCAGGAAGAAAACATTCAGCAGTTAAAGATCCCATTAATTAATGTCCATGTGACAGTAGGTATTGACAGATAAGCCTCAGGACCAGTGTACTGGGTTTGTGGGGCAAGGTTTTGGTAGCAGGGGGCTACAGGGGTGGCTTCTGATAGAAGATTTCCCCATGTCCACGGACCCAATGCCAACGGGCACCAAGACAGACCCGCCGCTGGCCGAGGCCGAGCCCAGCAGTGACGGTGGCAGCGCATCGGGGACAACATATTTAAGAAGGGGAAAAAACCCCTGTGCAACAGCAATTGCAGCCAGAGAAAACAGAATGAGGCTGTGCGAGAGCAACGAGCCTGCAGCCCCCTGGTCACTGCAGGAGGGGCAGGAGGGGCTCCAGGCGCCGGAGCAGAGATTCCCCCCCAGCCCGTGCTGAAGCCCACGGCGAGGCCGGCTGTGCCCCCAGCCCGTGGGGGTTAACGTGGAGCAGATCCCACCTGCAGCCCGTGGGAGACCCCACACCGGGGCAGGGGGATGCCCAAAGGAGGCTGTGACCTGTGGGCAGCCCAGGCTGGAGCAGGCTCCTGCAGGGACCTGTGACCCCGCGGGGGACCCACGCTGGAGCAGGGTGTGAGGAGCTGCAGCCCGTGGGAAGGACTCACCTTGGAGCAGTTCATGGAGAGCTGTCTCCCGTGGGGCGACCCCACGCTGGAGCAGGGGAGGAGTGTGAGGAGCCTCCCCTGGGGAGGAAGGAGCGGCGGAGACAATGTCTGATGAACTGACCGCAGCCCCCATTCCCCGTCCCCCTGTGCCGCTGGGGGGGGAGCGAGAGAAATCGGGAATTAAGTTAAGCCTGGGAAGAAGAAGAACGGAGGGGTGGGGGGAAGGTGTTTTTTAAGATTTGGTTTTATTTCTCATTATCCTACTTTGATTTGATTGGCAATAAATTTATTTCCCCAAGCTGAGTGTTTTGCCCAAGACAGTAATTAGTGAGCGATCCCTCTGTCCTCATCGCAACCCGCCAGCCCTTCCTTACACTTTCTCTGCCCTGAGGAGGGGAGTGACAGAGCGGCTGTGGTGGCACCAGGCATCCAGCCGGGGTCAACCCACCACAGCCAGGCAAAGGTGGAAGGATGGAGCCCACGTTTGTATCTGAAATAAAAGCTGCTGAACCCCTTCCACCCTCCCATCACACTCCTACTATCAGGCATTTCTTAAGCGCCGGAAGTTTCCTTCCAGGTTTAGGAGCAGGGACAGCATGGAGACACATCACAAATAGCAAAAGGTCACACGTTGCATTGCACCTCGAACGACAACAAACCTGGGGCAGTCCTACCTCACCACGTCCCAGTGATGATTCCCCAACTCCAGCGGCCAATACGGAGCCCACCCAGCTTGGCCGCCCCCAGCCCCACCTGGCAGCACGCACAGACATGCTGTGCCTCTGCTCTTCATGGGACGACCTCCCCAGAAAGTAATATCTCTCCTTATGGCTAAACAAGTATGCCAGTATTGCGAGGGTACAGGTGGTCTCCTAGACCTGCAAACCTTAAGTCTGTGACATTTTATATTGATAAAATCCAAAGGGATGAAGTAGCCAACCATTTGCTACCCCCAATTTTTTCATAGTGTTCAAGCTACTGGCTAAATGTCTCATAAGCAAATGTATCTTCCTACTTCATCTAGGCTTGTGTCTGGTTCTTTTTTTGGTGTTATGGGATCAGCTATTACATGTATCAACACTGTCTACTAAAATCATTCTTTGTGGCCTGAGATTATCTTCGAACTAGCTTGGTCATTCAAAAGCTCTGGACCTTTCCTGGTCTCCTTCACTTCATTCTTCTGGTTTATGTTACATCTCAGGATCAATATCTAAAACTTTTCGATATTTATTTCCTAATTTTTTTTTCCATCCTCACTTTGCTTCCTCTTCTCAATTGTAAGCAAAAGCAATTTCCATCTGAATATTTAAAGGATGCTCTCTTAGCCATGTAAAGAGTTACCAACACTCGCAAAAGTAAAATATTGATAGACTAAGAAACCCCCTTCAAATAATCTCTGGTATGTTGTATAATACTGTTCTCGAAAATAACCCTCTAAGATGAAACCAAGTTTAAAATCTAGTATGAACTATATACCATAAAGACAAACAACATCGTTTCTAATTGAAAGTTGTTCTCTTCAGAGAAGGCAAGTCTTTGAAAAAAATCATCACCGAGCTACGCCTCATCAAAAGCTTCTCCAAATGCTGCAAAGCAAGCACTGCAAAATATATTTCCTGGTAACAGACTCTCAAGATCCGTAAGTCTGCTTTTCTGTCTGGTGTTCAGCGAAGCCCCAGACACTGCTCAGGGCAAGTTTGGGTGTTTGAGAACATCGCGTCTTCATTTAATCCTCTGATTATCCCTGACGCTTATCCAACAGGGAGAGCCTGAATTAAGTCTCCTCCACAGTTCCCAAACTGGGGTGAATGATGCACATCCCCCTCAAAGCCTGGAAAGGTACCTGTGCTGGCTACAAAGGGCTCGGAGGGAGTGGTGGAGGCTGTCTGAGAGGTTCGCCTCGTAAGGAGGATGCAGAGGCAGTCAAATAATCACATCTTGTCAAGATGAACCGATGTTCCCACTTTCACCCTCTCACCCAAAGCTTTCCACAGGATGCAGCAGGGGTCTAACAGTCTACCAAGCCTCAGTTTTAGCCTGAATGGATGAAACTCATCTCTGACAGGCACGTAAAGTTTGAAGCAGAAAATACAATATAACTATTTCACTAGTCCTCTCTGTTCTTATAACTCTGCTGTAGGCTGGCAGAGCTGTGGCAGCACACAGCCGAATCGCGGATCCTAGGGTTTTTTTTCTCTAATCCGTATCTCAGGTCAGTATATTGCTCCATGTCCACTGACACTTTTGCCATCCCAATTTTGCTTTGCTGAGAGCTCGAGCATATATTTATTTCCATACAGCTCAAATTGTCTTAGTTAAAAACATCAAAATAGTAATCTTTAATGGACACTTTGTTCCTGCATCTAAAATTGAAATGTTAGCCCCGTTATTTCTCAACCCTTTTCAGGCAGTGACTCTGAATTTCATGTAAAACAAACTCACAAATAAAAACCTACTTGCAGAGCACAGATTAAATAATAAAAAAAATTAAAAAAGGATTTTCCTTAAGAGCGGAGCAGTCTTCCCCCTGTCCTACCAATGCAGGACAAGTAAATTTTCTTGAAAGTTTATCTCTAAGTACTTAACAGATTAACCTGCAAAAATAGAGCAGTGCGTTCCAGAAGTAAATCTAGGGCAAAAGCATTACAAAACTCCCAGTAAATGTTAATATTAAGCATAAGAGAGCTTTAATCTATGTTTTCAGAGCAAATCTCAATAACCATTCACCTGACAAATTAACTTAGTACCTCCCAAACTCCTGTGTAACATGAGTTTGACCTAAATTGACAGGATGTCCTATAGATGTGCCACAGCAGCATAGGGGGCTTTTGCCATAAGCCCTGAACTGTGTCAGACATCCCCCTGATCCCCGTCTGCGGACACAGCCAGCATCAGCTGAGCATCTTCACATGATTGTCTGCAGTTTATTTCCCTGAAATAGCACTGATTGCAAATGAGTGAATGAAGTTGAATTGTTGGCCACTAGTTCAATTCTGCCCCTTGCTAGTAAAAAAGAAATTTGCCTGGTACGGACCAGGCTAGGTTTTAAACTACAACTGCATACAATAAATCTTTGATGATCAATTGAGGATGAGGGAAGGGGGGGATATAATAATCCAGCTGCCAGCCAGGTTGTTCAGTCTGCAAGCATTCAATGGCAGAAGAAAGGGGAGAGTCCTAGAACGAAAAGGGGAAAAAAGAAAGAGGCTCACGGGCTATTCAAGGCAGACAGACATACTGTGAGAGTTTCCAACAGAAAGATAACAGATCAAGACAGGGGATACAGATGCACACATGTTCTGTATCTCTCCCATAGATCTAGTTTAATAAAGCACAATTGATGATCATTTTTTTCTTTTTTTTTTTATCTATTATTAGGTTTTTCAAGTGTGTAAGTGGTTTTTAATCAAAAGAACAGTTCCATACAGCTCCTGACATCAAAGGAGCGCATTTCCAAAGCTATTACAGTATCAAAGTAATATTCTGTGCAGAATCTAAGGTGAACCATTGGAATAATCCTTCTGGGGTAGAGATAAAAAAAATGCTGCATTCAATGTTGCCCAGAAGCATCCAAAGCAATCTATCAAAAAGGCCATAAAAATATTGGGCCACACTTACTTGATGCATGTACTCACCACTACTATTATTTTCCTCCATCTTCTCTTTGTCTGGTTAGCTACTAATCTTACCTTTGTCTGAAAGTTCCTGCTGTATATATGAAAGTACCAGAGCTGATTAGCGAGTCACAGGAGGGAATGACCTCTGATGTGCTTCAAATCCATAAACCTTTTATATAGTTGAATCACATTATGAAAAAAAAAAAAAAAAAGGCGCCACAGCAAAACCAGCAGCATTGTAGCAGTGCTAAGGTGAGACTGCCTGATACCAGCAACCCTTTTCATGTGCCCTATAAAGATTTTTGCCATGTCAAAGTCAGTTATTGGCAACTTCTCTTCTACTTATTGAAAATGCATTTAATAGTAAACTATATTTAACTACAGCAGTTTAGTTTGATAATCCATTTTGATAAAAGGCTTAAGTTGATCGTTGCATTACCAAAATTACCCGACCACACACCACACAGACTTCTCCCCTCACCTCCGTCAGTGAAATTCTGGTTTCCCTGAAGAAGGGCAGTTGGGTAGCAGCTGGGTTACGTGGATCAGGGGGCGGGGGAAGGGAGGGAGAGAAGGCAAAGAGAAGTTACCAAACAGCAAAAGCTGTTCCATCTGACAACAGTAGTTAACTTGCTCCTTGAACTTAACATCTGGTAACATTTTCATCTTCTGCAAACTTGTAAAAACATTATGGTATTTTAGACAGTGGGAGATCATTTCCAGAAGAAAATTTAACAGTACAATGAGACCACAAAATCCATTTCTTACTGGGCCATAGGGTTTTCTAATTCTTCATTCATATCTTACCTCAAGAATAACCTAAGAAGTTCATCATTTGCTTATAATTTTTGAGAATGTTTTTAGCAGTAATTTTCAGCAGGCATAATATATATCTATAGAAAGGTTGTCTCTTACATATCCTTATCATAAAGGGATAAATGTGGGTAGATGTACTTTTTTTTCTTTAGCTGCCTAATAAGGCCAGTATGGGAACCAGACAAAACAACTTCGTGGCTACCAAAACACATCTAAAATACAGTATTTTCTGGAGCTATGGTCCCCATCTTTAAATTCCCAGTTGGCAGTGCAGAGGGGCTGTGGAGGAAAAGCAACAACCTCCCGCCACTGTTGCAGAGGGCACAGTAGTACATGTGCACACTCACTCGCTGCACAGGAGAGGCTGGCAGTCGGCGGCAAGGGATGCTCAGCCCGCGAGAGCACGCAGAACACAGGCAGGGACATGAGGCCAGCTAGAGACCATCATGTCGTGACTACTTCTTCTCTAACAGCACTGCTAAAGCTATACTGGAAAGAACTTGGGGTTAAATGAAGCCAGCAAACATTTAAAGCTCATTTAATATCAATCTATAAAGAAACCCCAACACTGCCAATACGCAAGCAGCATAAAGAGCTACTCGTCCACGAAGACCCGATGTACACATCACGTGTGTTGTAGGAACTGTATGTAACCAAGCCTCACTTTAAAACACAAACAAAAAAAATCCCATTAAAATAGCTTCTCTCTTATGCATACATATATTACATGATGGCCATCCCCAATACATGGAATTAACACCTGCTCCTCCTGGGAAAAATTATTTTAAGAAGAAAAATACATGATTAGGTGAGGATGCCTTGGTAGCTGGAGTGCCAGTGCACACTGCGTTGGCCGCTCGCTCTAAATTAGCACCATTCCAAAGCATAAAACCATCACACAATCATAAGAAAAATGCGATCCAAACCTGCTGTGGCCCAAAATGCAATATTCTTGCCTCAGTCTTTGATGACAAAGCATGCAATAAACAGCAAACCTGGAATGAATACTAGGCTTATATATAAAGTACTACCATAATTAAAATAGGGCTGAAGTATTTGCAAATACCACAGATTAAGAACTGTCAAGATTGGAGAAAACTGGGAGGAACTGCAAAATTCCTTTGTCAAAAGGAAACAAGTAGGTGACAATTTTTCACTAAGGTTAAACACAAGATAATGCACTGTAAGAAAAATAATGGAAAGCATCAAATTTTGTCTTCCAAATTAAGTTTGTTCAAAAAGTATGTTATAAATTAACTGTAGAAGCAGACATACCTGCAGACAAAGCTTTTAAAAATATTAAGCTCCTATGTCAGATAAACAATGTTCCAAACCAAAGGAGGTCAGACTGCTGTTTTAGCAATCCAGATGCAGTCTGGAAGACATTAATCCTGATCAATCTCAAGCACCAAATTTAGCATGGTTAATCCAAAAGCCAGGCAGTCAGGAGAAAAAGTTATACATCACCTTTTGGAGCAACCTTTGCAAAGCTCACAGTCAAAACCATGCTCGAGAAGTTTATCTGTTTACCACACACACGATTTTAAGGAAACTCCCCTTCTGAACTGGGCCACTCCTCCTTCTAAACATCATCACTGTATTTTCCTTAACCTGGGAGAGGTTAGCAACCTCCTCCACAGTGGGGATGAGTCCTCTGCTGCAGACCTCAGGAGCATCCAGAGAAGCCATGCAGCTGGGTGGCTCACAGGATGAAAGAGATGCTTTGGACATCTGCAGCGAGCTTTCTGAATGAGCTACATTAGCTATGCTATTACTCTGCAGGATTTACTAAACTTGCACTTGCCTCTTCACTCATGCTTGCTGCACACACACGGGGAAGAGCATCCTGCATACCTTCCGAGGTAGGTGAAGAAATAACACGGGCTGCTCTTCCATGTCATTCTATTTGCACCAATGTCCTGCAATGGATTTAATAAAGCTTTTGTAGATTGCAAACTTCAGGAAAAGAATCTGAGGGACAAGTTTGCTAAGTATTTGTCACCATGCTGTCCTAGTGGGACCAAAAATTGAGAACCATGTACATACGATAGCTCCTCCTTAAATCCATGCATGAGCATTTGTGGGTTTGAACAACTTGATGAATTATTGAGGTATGCCTCTGCCTGAAAAAACAAACTGTGAATAATCCTGTGCAGTCAAAAAAAAAAAGCTATCGCTATGAAATCACAGTAAACTGAGCTGTTCTTTATAGCAAGAGATATGCTTCTATGTTTTGCGTTTAGCATAGGCCATAACACTAAAGATCATTATTTATACCTTTACTACCTTCAATGGCTTCTTATTTGCACTACAGAAAGCAAGCAAGAATCTTAAGTGAAATTATACGTGGAGCTATTTATTACAGGTAAAATGTTTCACATACTTGCTTACAATACCTTAGATATGGTGTAGACGAAGCAGCATGAGAAACTGAACCACTCTGGGGACAAGATGGAAGGAGGCGATTCCAGAAAAAAAAATTTCTATCCTATGGAAAATATCTTTTTTTTTTCCTCCGGCATCTTTGAGAGACTTATGTATTCTCTTATTTCCTCTGCCTCACTTGTGTACAAGATGACAAGTGATGCCCAACTACTTTGGCATATCATACTGCATTGTGTCACTCCACCACCTGCCAATGCCAGTGTCCCATCAAGCCTGAGAAATCAAAAGCAGCAATTTGTTAGAAACGTGGGGGGGGGGGGGATGACAAATTACACATTTTAGCCAAAAATAGAAATGGTCATTTTGTATTAGTAAATAGACCATGAAATATCGATCTATAAAAGTAAGTGAGCATGAGTAATATAAGCCCCAATCTCACTGGCAGATTCAAGGATTCAAAGGCATTTCAGTATTTGCCTAGTGATCGCTCTGTGGAAGACCAACATCTATCTCACAATTCTGCAAAACACTGCTACTCTTTATACTTTCCTTTAAGGGGGGCAGATCCTGTGATAAAAGAAAAGCTAAAGTGTCGTGGAATGATAACCAAACATGCAGTTATCTTTGCTGGCAACAATATAAGAAAGTACATTAAAAGAATAAATTGAAAAATTTCACAACCTGAATCCTCATTCATTCTTAAAGTTCAGTGCTGGATGAAAGAGAAATGTATTTGTTATACAACCACAGAAAATTCTTTCATTTTTATACAGTCTACATCTATCAACAATATCATCTTTCAAAAAAAAAAAAAAAACACCACCACTACTTGCTTTGCTCTGTAGTAAGTATTAATGGACAAAATATGGACAGAGAAAACAGCAAGCTTACCAGTACTAGCCAAACGACAGCAATCGTTTCCAAAGATGCTGTCCTTTGGGTAATTGTTTTGTTACTTGTAATGCTGCACGAGCACTCTTCATAAGAGTGTTTGCTTAAGACCTAATCCCACACTACACTGAGCACTGCCTGAGATCGCCACTCAGACCAATTTTTTCCCCTCAAAATCCTGCATACTGTGGCCTCTCAATTTTCTTGATAGCTGTCATGTGCAAATCATGTTTTGTAATGCATCCTTTCTTATCCACGTAAATAACACAAAGCCTGCTCAGAGGCTCGTAGTCCAACTTCTGTGTAACTGGGACTGTAGCAAAGTAGTTTGCAATGTTACCAGATTATCAGAATGGAAAGGGATTTTTACATCCCACTAGGGAGGCAGGGAAAGAAACCACAAAAGCACTCATCCTCAAATCACAGCAGAAGTACATGAGAAAGCAAGCACAAAATTACTTGGAGAATAAGAGAAGTACAAGGTTACCAAGCCAGATGCTGTGAAAAGGGCGTAACATTGAAAGGACAGATTCTCAAAGCACAGAAAATCACAGAATGGAGCAAAGCTAAGAGGTAAAAGGCAGTACTAAGAGCTAAGCACGCTGTGAAATGCAGGATCCCACAGAAATTGGGAAAGCTAAAAAAAGGCCAGAAGCACTGTAGAAAGTGGCTACACTCCAGAAAAAGAGCAGAAGCCAGAGCTACGAATATACAAGAGGAGGGCAGAAGGTGTGAGGTTTGCATGCTGCTCCAAAGTTGCTGGACTCCTCTTGGCCTCCTGCTCACTTACAGGATCTGCTATGAAGTACGCTGCCTGGGCACATCTGTCTGGTACACGATGGAAACCTGTATTGTGCAAGTTGCATGGAAAAACAACATGGAATCAGAGACATGATCAGGGCCAACCTGTACACGCAGGGTCAGTAAAGCAGAAAGTGCACCACATTCTTTTATACTGCGCATCAGATCAGGCTTTTCAGTAGCAGTCAAGTGATTTTTCAGATATGCAGTTTAAAAGCATCTACGATACCTACAACCATGTAACAGATGCTCAGTATATGCAGATAATCAAGTCCTTTTATGGTGTCCAAAGACTGACATCCACAGAATTCAACGGAATAGATATTCCTGTACTATACATCTTTAAGACTTTTAGCTAGTTTAGAAATATAAAGAAGCACTACTGTAACAGAAATGATTCTTGCTCCATTCTTTTCTTAACCAGTAGGAAAAATAAGCTGATTAACATGAGTAAGTATGGGCAGAGGCGTACAGGAGGCATACAAGTCCAAAGTCACAACTTACTGTGTTTTTTAAGGAGTTCTGGATGCAGAACATTCTGGCACAAGCAGGTACCACAGCCACTCACTAACTCCTACACAGACGACGCTGTGCTAGATGCACGCACCCATGGCAAGACTGGCAGTGCCAGCACGCAGACAAGTCGAGCACAGCACCAGTCACTCAGCATTAACTCTGGCACACGGGCAAGGCAGCCTTCGCTCAGCCGGCAGGACCTGGCCCGTACCTGCCGCATCCCCAGGGAGCAGCGTGGCCGCGGGCTGCACAGGCAGAGCGATCAGGGGGTGAGCTCACGCCGTAGCCTCCCCCGGAACGGCTCGCTCGGGTCACTGTCCCTCCAGACAGCGGTAGCCCTGACCGACGGACGGACAGACCTGCTGTACCTTCGGATACCCAGGCGGACTGAGCCCGGAGGTACCGCTGCGTCACCAGCACCGCTGCCATTCATTTACAAGCCAAACAAACACTACCCAAATCAGAACAGTCGAAGATGCAGTGTTAGTTCATGTATCCAGAGTTTGACGCTTTGGGTTTTTTTGTAAATATCTCATCAAAAAATAGCCCCAGGACTAAGACAACATGTTTCCATACGACAATTATCTAAACCCATTTCAAATGAGGCGTGTATACATTTCCTGTTTATGTCCTGTAGCAGAGCAAAAAAAGATTCCGATATACCTCCAGCTGTGTGTGTTCACTGTAGGGTACACATGAATTACTTTAAGGGAATAATACATCTCCAAGGATGTTTTTATGGATTAAATGTCAGGAATGAAATACTGCATTTCAGCTTAGTTAGGACCTTAAAGAATGAATATAAAGACAATTATTGAGGGGTCTGAAGAACACAATCGATTTCTTTGCAATTTCAACTCTGAGGCACTTTATACAGTCAAAAATAATTTCTATTTTAGGTTTTCATTACATAAAATTATGAAGTGATGAAAAGATGTAACACGGACTGTATTTTAAGTTTATGAGAGAACTGCAGAATATGTGACTTAAAAGGAAACTGTGGTTTAGGACTGCATTTTAAGCACAGAATTTCATGCCCAGTTACTGTGAGAAATTACAATTATGGTCTACAGTTCTTTTTGCAGTAGCTTGATGGTCCTATAGGAAGTCAGAAATTAAAAATCAGGAGGAAATAAAAAGGCCAAATTCCAACAAGAGCCCCATAAAGCGGGCAGAAGTTATACAATCGGATGGTACTTTACTGCAGGCAAAAACTGCCAGCATTCCGCATTGGTGTGTGAGGCAACTTACTGCAAATGTGTAGTTAGATGATAGATTGTAGAGAGAATATTCTCACATAGATACTCCATTTAGTTACAATGGGATTCTGATCACAATTACAGCATTTGGGTACTACTGTAATAACAAAATAATACCATGTCTAATTTAAATTTCTTACGGAAAATATAAATCATTAATTGCGAAATATATGCAAAATTCTCAAAGCACACCATATTAGAATACCTAAGCTGTCTTTGTAAAAGCTTGTGACTGTTTTTAGAGGTATCAATGCTGTTTAAAGAAAAATTTAAAGACTGAAAACAACAATATTTGGGAAGAACATGGTACCTATATGGGAAGAACATGGTACCTATGAGAAATAGCATGTTCCATTTCATGAATATTTCTCAAACATCATCTGATTCTATCCACTTGAGATCATCGTCAACTTGTGCACTCTCACAGAATGGAAAATAAAGCAATTTTGAAATAAAATGTGGTTTTATCAACAGATTACTTAGCACCATAAACATTTCATTACTGAACAGGCAGACCTTTCTTTAAAAAAGTATTATAGCTCAAAACAGCCACCGGCCTTTTGTACCATAACAGCTCTAAAAGATGACAGCTTTCCAAAGACTGCATTGGTGGAGTTTCATAAGGTCTTCTTGGGATTTGTGACATTGTAAGGGATGGCCGAATGTTACAGGAACAGAATTGCCAGCATCAGATAAGGGTCAACCGCATGATCCTTTGCCCTAGCTGGAGCTGACAATTCACATCGAACTGCCCACCGCTTCTAAAACACTCCAGGCAAGTGGGTCGTTTCTTCCAATTGGTTATCCCCAGAGAGAAGGGAGAGATGGGGGAGGAAATACCGTGGCCCAGAGGCCCCGTGCCAGCTGCTGGATCAATGGCCAGTGTCAGCAGGCTTCTATTTAATGATGCTCAAACCAGCGCCAGCCTTGCTAACGGCCATACTTACCACTGATACCCACACACAGGAAACACGGCTCTGGGAAGACCAAATAATTGCCTCATTTTGCAGTATGCGGGGTTTTTTAAAGATGTATACCTTGCATTTTATGTTCATAGGATCAGCCCTTGGATTTCAACAAAGGAAACATATTCACATTCACAACAGTGCAACGTGACAAGTCAAGGGCAGCTCCTAGCAAGTACATCTGATACACGGTCAACCTGCAAATGTTCGCTATAGACAAGAACGCAGTGTTTTGTAAGTCTTGTTAATACAGATATAGAGGTATATTAAATTCATATGGAACATTTTTAAATTATAATTTTAAGGTGAGAAGTGTTTTGCAAACAAACTAAAAGCCATCAAAAATAACAAACAACATAAAACACACCACAGGAAAATACAAAACCAAGACAGGGCAACCCTTGTCCTATTTCTGCTAAGGACGGATTGATGAAGTCGTCTCCATACCCATGTAGGCTCTGGAGTGGAACAGCTACATTACAGAAACAAGATGAGTGTACATGGTTCTTCAAATTACTGACTGACTATTTTTATTGGATATTCCATGCAAACTACCTGCAAGAACTCTCCCACCCGAGGCTGGAATTTTCAGCCAGACTGTGTTTCATCCCCAAACACACAGTACAGATCTCCCAGCTAAAGGAGAAAAGACAAGCAGCCTTCCCTTCGAAGTCAGCCTAGTGCTCACATCAGCTGGAGACCCCTGTATTTCCTTAGCCTACCACAGGGGCCAGGGCATTAAACCACTCTCCACAACAAGAACATTTTAAGACCCCTTCTTCCCTGCAAACTCATTAAACCCTTTTAAGGCAGTCCTCAAAGCTGTCTTATGTCTGCTTAGCAGAGCTTCTGCCCTGGAGGAATTCCCTTCCAGCTACAGGTGGAGCATTACAGCTGCTCAGACCACACTCCAGCAAGAAAGTCCTTCTCTGGGGGTTGAAATCAGTGCAACTGCATTTGGCTCTTCCCACACTTCTGAAAAGAAGCTTTTAATTCCTCCTATCCAGTGAGGAAAAGTATAGCAGGAAGAATTTTAGTCTTTAACAGATCACAGGATGGAGGTATCATACTCTACAATAATTATTTCTTCTAGAACAAGCAAAAAAAATCATTACTGCTACGAATGCATATTGAATGCTGCAAAATTAAATTACCTTATAAGATATTCTTTCCCAAGAGTGAAAGTTCTGAATCATTTGCAACACTTTAAAAAAACAAAAAAAACAAAAAAAAACCACCAAACCCCACACACACACACACTTTTGGATTACATTAAGTCACTATGAGTGAATGAAAATCAGAAGAAATTGTACCGCAGCGAACGTGGCATGCATCGGCGATGTGTGTTTACATAGTACCTCTACACTTCCCTGCTTCCCGGTATCAGAGGGTCTGACCTACACGACTGGCGCTGGGAAGCGAGAGGACGGAGCAGCACGTGCAGCTGCACCCCGTGCCAGTACCTGCGTGGACGCGAACGCTACACAAGGCAGCTCGGTCCCTGCGTCCCCTCCGCCGTCCCGTGCCGCGCTGGTGTGGAACGAGGCGGAGGAGCCCAGCTGCCAGGCAGCTGCCATACCCCGGGAGTGGGTCTAGGGAAACACATGCCTCGTAAAAGCTCCAGTACAACAACGATACAGAGCCACCACCACCCTGCCAGACAGGTAACTGAAATGACTTTTATAAGATCAAGAAATTATTCTTCGTTTAAGGAAACTGCTTCAGAAGACAGAATTTCCGTTGAATTTGGAACCGAACCCATTTGCCATATCCTCTATTCACTTCCAAGAAATCTGTGATCAGAAGTTGCAGACTTTGAGTTCTCATTTGACACACGGGAAAATTAACCAAAACCAACCACTGCTCTGAAAATTGCTACCACCCCTCCCTACATCATTTGCAACCTCAAATCCCGGTGTTGATAAATCTCTCTAGGCAAGTTTCCACCAGCACACGGAAGTAGAAGTAGGAGTTCCCACACCCACCAGCTATCATGATGCACGTTCTCTTCCTTCCCATCCCACCCCAGTGGTGAGCTACCTCCCTCACCGCAGGCTCCAGAAGGCAGAAACTGAAGTCGTGTTCAGGATCCCAGTCCCGGCTTCACCACGGAGGCGGAGCTGTGTTCTGCCAGGAGACATCTCTTAGATTTAAAAGGTAACAACTGAGAACATCCAGCCATAAACATCACAGAACTTTTAAATCAAGTTTTACTGCCAAAAATTTTATTTTATGCTCAAGTAGTAAATGATCATCATGTACATGTCATACAGGATGCAAAAGTATTACATGAACTTTTTTTTTTTTGCACATTTCAGAAAATAAAACATTAAGTTCTCTGCTTGTTTCAATGTCTGACTTACCTTTTGTGCAATATAAATAACATTTGAGAAGTGGCAGGAGAACAAACAGCCCTAATTTGAGGAGCTTCTGACTGAACATCAGGAAAGCCAGGCTCACAGTGAAGCCAAGTGCTGACGCAGGCTGCCCAGGGAAGCTGCCCAGCCACTGTCCCCAGAGGTTTTCAAGATGCGGCTGTCTGAAGCCCTGAGCCCTGGCCTGAATT
Organism: Falco peregrinus; assembly: GCF_023634155.1. NCBI lineage: Eukaryota > Metazoa > Chordata > Aves > Falconiformes > Falconidae > Falco > Falco peregrinus. Next base: position 1,088,598 of record NC_073730.1, read on the forward strand.
CAGCCCCGACTCTGCTCTCAGCAGGAGCTGGACTAGAGACCTCTCTCAAGGTCCTTTCCAACCTGAATGATTCCACAATTTGATTGAAGCACCATCAGCAACCAAATTCAAACAAATCAATGAATGCTTCCCTTCTTCCCCTCTCCCAACAAAACCTTACCAGAAAATCCAATACTCATATTTAATGATCACCTCTACAGCAGTCCAGCATGACTGAAATCAAAGAAACAGCTAACAAATAAAGCGTACAGAAGAGTACCAATGGGCAAAGTAAGACCCTTTGCATGATTTAAAATTCTCTTTGTAACAGCAAACGGATTTTTAATGCCAAGCATGTAAAGAACAATAAAAGACTGTACAACAATGCCAAGGGCCTCCCTAGTCTTTTTGAAATGGGAGATTTCCTAGTCACACTGAGACAGGACACCAAAGGAATGTAAGCAGGATAACATCAACATTTTACTTTTCTTATTTTAAGTTTCTGTTAGCCCTCAGTACCCTGGCAGTGCTGTGCTGCCAACACGTTCCCCAGGGAAGCCAGGGAACAAGGAGCCAGAAGGTGGAGAGGGAGCAGGGAACCCCAAAACATCTCTGTTTCTGTCCACTGCAAGACCTCTCTCCATCGCTAGGATTTAAACACAAAGCAAATGCAATCATCAGGAAGGACTCAATGCATCTAATTTCTTGATTTATTTTTTATTTCGATATGAACAGAACATTTCAATTCGACAAAAGGTGTAAGGCCTCCACCAATCATTAAGGCAGTCATAGAAGAAAAATTAATTAATCGTATGACATGATACAAACTGGCAACAAAGGATACACATAGAAACTGAAAATACTGAAAGTATTCGTTTAGTGCCAACAAGCACCTGATCCTCTAAAAGAAAAGTATTATTCTGGTGAAAATAAACAGTGATTAAATGTGTGTATGCCCACACACACCAAACAATCTGACATTCAGCTCTATATCCTACACTCCCCAAACTTCTTAGTTTTATGGAGACTTTTGCTTCTCAACATATATATGAGGATAATTACGAGCAGTCAAAGTTCAGACAATTTGATCAACAGTGAATCCCTACAAACATGCAGTCGTCCAAAGCTGAAAGGCTGCTACAACTGTGAAGTCAGACCTACGCAGAAAACTTGCTGTCTACCATGCAGGCAGAGCTGGTCTGGCTTGAAATTAGGGTAGCATGGACAGAGAAGCAGTACAGCACAGAGCTCAGTTCTAGATGCACAGGACAAATAAGCGTTTTGCTCTTGATAAGAACCTGCAGTAGTGCTGCAAGTATACCAGTTACCTTGTTTGCAGGTGCCTCAACTGCATCAACACTACCCTGCAGCGTAACATGGCGCATCTTCAGTTGGGGCAGATAGAGAGGCAGCAAGAGAAGCCAGTGTAAGTATGGGACAGGAACAAAGAGGAGCATTGTGCCTAACACTCTGGATCCAGCCAGTGAAGCTCTTAAGCACATTATTTTAAGCAATAGTAAATGCACTGAATTCAAGTTGCTACACCAAGAACAGGACCGTTAGCTTTATGTGCAGAAACAAGACAGAGTTACACACAGTAAAGACAAAGAAATGAAGGGCAAAAACTTGTATCTGAAGCAGCAGAAGATTAAATCAAGGCCAAAATTCAAGGACTTTCAAAATACTTCGAGCAATAGAATCTGCGCCAGCTCTACAGTCCTGAAATAAGACGAAATCTGTGGGACTCGTCTCTTTAGAAACACAAAACAAATGATTTCATGGAGTTCCTTCTGCAGTGCACGAAGCAGCTAAAGCCCAACAGTTCAGTCTTGTCGATTTTGATACTTTGAAAGGAGAAAAGTTATCAAAACAACACAGAGGTTAAAACAGTAAAGATAAAAGACAAGAAAGAACAGATAATGAAGAGGCCTGGAATCTGATACTAATAATTTTTGAGATATTTGATATGCAGGCATGGGAGAAGTGTCATGAGATAGAAAGGTTGTGGCCCTGGAAAATAGGCAAGTAAAATTGTCAGGGATGCTGGAAAATAGTCTGGAGGGACTCTGGAATAAAAACTGGATCTTTGAATCTCAACAGGTCTGAGATTGTGGCTAGATACTCAAGGAACCATCTGGAGATAGAACTACGGGAGAAGAAGGAAGCACTGGATTTTGGGGAGCATTCAAAATAAAATGTAAAGTCAGAAACTTGAAAACAAACTGGAGTGAGGATATTCAGGTACATACCAATAGGAAATGACAAATGGAGAATAAAGGGCAAGAATATTAAAAAAAAAAGAACCAGTTAGGATGATAAGCGCTTATCCCTTCAAGACCTCAGAAAGAAAAACTTGGTTGCTAGTGATGGAAACAAGATGAGGATTTAAAGAGAAAGTTGTCATTCAACGAAAGGAATGACAGGCATAAAAGATACAGAAATAAAAGGGGGAAACTTGTATAGCAAAGAGGCAGAAAAGCCCAGTTCAGAAACAGATTTCTGAGAAAGGACAATTTTGCAAAGGATCTCATCATGTAAAAATCAACATTGGTTTTGAAGATACATTTTGCATCAAGAATGAATGAGAAACTTAAAATGAACAGCAAACATGCAAACAAGCTCAACAAGAAAAAAAAAAAGGTGGGATAAAGTGGTTAAAAAGTCCATTTGGAAAGAGAATTAAAACAGGTAAGGCAATGCTGAGTCCAAAGTTGTGTTGTGCTGTCATACCCTTCAGAGATATTCAGAAAGGCAGGAAAGAAAATTAAGAAGTTACAAGAAAAAACGTCCAGGGATAGGAATGGATAGCAATGTGAGAAGCAACCAAAGAAACCATGTATGGAGGAGCAGAAAGCGATGAAAATAAAGAGCAGTGAGTCAAAGGAAGTGAGGCCAATGAAGGAAGGAGGCAGCTGAGAAGAGGAGTCAGAAAGGTTAATAGACTTGGGATCCCAAAAGGAGTGAGTGACAGGGTAGAGGAGAGAGAAAGACAGATAAGCTGGAAGAGAGCAGGTAGTGATCAGAGAAAGGGAATTTAGAAATGAGGTATAATAAAGTGAACAGTATTTAGTAAAGACAAGGTCATGGGAATGATTGAGGCAGTGAGAAAATCTGTCTAAAACTAGAAATCAAAAGCGTTGGGCTGGAAAAACAGAATGAAGAACAATGGAGTTAAGTAGTTATCAGGGGAAAATATAGGGCTTGCCCACAGTGAGTGGAGAAAATTTGAGAAGAAAAATGGCTTGAGTTTAGCAAAGGCACAAAGAAAGAAGCAAACTAGACACAGAGGACTTCAAATCAGGAAGAGGGTAGCGCAGACAACAGGACAGATGAAGCAAAACCAGTGGAAGACAGGAATCTTAGAACTTCACAAGTGAATATGAAAGGGAAGCAATCTTTTAAAAGTATCAACTGAAGAACAAGGTTTAGGGAAGGGAATAAACTTTGAAAAAGAACCTTAAAAATCTGTATTTGAGTCATGTTCAGAAACTTAAGTAACACCCCCCTAGGCATGCCCAGTGCTGGTATTCCCCCCCTGGGATGACCTTGCCAGCAAGGTTTAGGTATTCACCCAGATCACAGCAGCGATCAGCCATTCGGAAGACCAGCACTGCCACCGGCTAGATGATGTGGGGATATGGTAGGGCTAGAAAAACTTCTGACTGTTAAAGAAGTACTAAAAATAATGAAAAAGCAGTTATCTGAACTCTGCTATTCAGCAACTTTACTTTCAGGTTAAATTAACTCTCCACAAAGCAAGACCTGAAGGCCTTCTTTGACTCTCCCTCCCATCAACTTCCTGTTCCTAGAAGCTCAAATACCTGACACAGCAATCACCACCAGCATTCCAGTCCAGCCATTAAGATTCTCATCTCACTGTGTAACAGCGCAGACAGAGATTAAGTGGACAGATTGTTGAAAACAAACAGCGCTGAGACTTTAGGTCCCATTCAGAGCTATCTGAGAACCACTGGCATAAGAAGTCCTCCATTTCCAAGCTTCTGTCAAGAATTTCACTCTGTGGCTTTCTTAAGCATGAATAAAACACCAGCCTTCTCAGACACTTCTAATGCTGTATTTCATCTTGCAGTATATTGGCACATTTTTAAAGTTTCTGCTTATTACAAGAAGTCAACATACTTCTATTGCCTGCTCGTACGGTTGGTAGCTGGATCGTTAGAGTGCAACAGAAGAAGGCGGGGAAAACCCCACATCATTCCCTGCTACCAAACCAGTGACGTACAGGAGAGGTATAAAAAGTGAGCTGAGCACATCATTTCTATATACCCTACTAATTACTATTTATTCATGTGTGTATATGAGGTTCACTCAAAATTACTGAAGTTACACAAAATTCAGCCTACCTATAAACAGCAGCTCACAGGACTGGGGCATAATGGGAGCTCTTCATTCTTTTTATGCCTTTCAGATATTTTCATATGGTTTGAAAATAATTTCAGATTTGTTTTTAACTTTGGTATAAAAACACTCTTTTGGGTTAATTGTGAATACATCAGATCTAGGATTTTTAGAAAAAAAATTGACAAATACAACAAAAGGTGTTTTTTATATACTATCTTTTGTTACAGTCAAGAAAACTCACCTATAATCAACTACTGGAAGCAGTACACTGTCCACAAGATAGGTAGTATCTACTGTAACATATATATATATATGTAATAATAGAAGTTTGAAAAAATATCATAAAAACACTCTTTTTTATATTATATTTCATATCTGTATGTTTTATTTCTATTAGACTACTGCACAGCAGGGGAGCTTTCAAGACAAGACAAAGATTTTATGCAGTGTCATTCAAAGCACATAGTTCACTCAAAGCAAGTTAATCCTGTAAGCATTACTGAAATAAAAGGAGGAGCTAGTCAGACATTTTGGCTAGAAAAGTAACACGCTTCCTTTAAAGAAAATAAACACATAATGCCATAGCTTAAAATAAATAGTGCCAAACGTCAAGATCAACAACATACAAAAAATAGAAAGGTGTTTTATAAAAGAAAATATTTTGTAAATGTATAGCACAAATGGGAGTGTTATAAAAGACTTAACATTTTCATATGTTACTAGGTGCTTTACTTAGGGGATAGATGCTACCGTTCCCAGTTAAGTAAGCAGTTCTATTAACCTATATGAGGTTAATTCTTAATTATAAAGTTTGGTACCAGAGTAATCTGTACTATTCATTTTAAAACAGGAACAACTTTTTCTTTTCCTCAGCACAAGATTTAATCATAAATACTAGAAAAATACAGCAATAAAAAAATTTGTATGCTTAAGTATGCACATTTGCTAACTTTTAACTCATGATTTCTTTACTCAATGTATCCTTCCGAAGGCAGGGCAGAGAGGAAATTATTATTGGTTTCTTTCAGGAAAAATTTAATACTTTATGCAGATTATTATATACAAATAGCTAGACTGTGCTGAGGGTATTTTTTCAGTTATTTTTACATGTTCTAGCACATTTCAGAAAAAAAAAAAGAGCTAAAAATGGCTTGAGTATTTGTGCATATTAAGAGCTAATCCTGGCAGTCCAAAAGTAGTATGCTGCCTGTTCCAATACAAACCACTTCATCCTACGACGTATGAACTACTGTTATGGAACACAACCATCATTTTTAAAATTCAATAATCAGGTAACACATGAGATCTAGAAGTTGTTAAACACAAACCAAGGTTTCTCAAATACCTCCTCCCTAAAATCGTTCCGCTGAAGCCCTACAAGATACACAGAAGCCAGGAGAAAGACTAAGGATTCATCCTATAAAATCTGGAAACAAAAATTAAAAAAATATGTGTATTAAGACAAGCTGATGATCTGCCACATACTATTTAAAAACTCCTGTATTTTGCCAAACATGAGTATTTGTAGATTTAAAAATTAAAAAAAAAAAAACAAAAAAACCAAAAAAAACCCAAAAAAACCCCCACACACCAAAAACAGAAACCCCCCTGACCTAGCTTGAACATTTCATCCACAAACCCCACAACTGGATTTTTATTCTTTGAGCATTATATCAAATCAAAAAATAAAGCTGCACAGAGAAACAAACAAAAAAAAAGGATCTGAGCCTGCAGGAAACTGGCTGCATTTAGAACCTATATGTGTACGTACTTACCGCTGCTTTTATTTGAACTAACTTCTTTTTGCCCACATAAGGGAATTGCTTCTTAGCAATATCACTGGTAATAATTTTGACAGTTCTATATAAAAAGTTCAGTCTTGAAACTCAAGAAGCTTCAGGCCACTCTCCATTTTTACCACATTTAAAAACAAGACACCTTCCTTCCTTAACAATAACAATACTATTAAGCATATCCAAAAAGGTACTAAGGTCTAACAAAAGTATTCTGGATTTCCTTTTCAACTAATAAGTATTTGTAAGACATTTTACATACATATTTATTTCCCAAATGAAGGAGTGGCAACTTTCTCTTAAACATAAAAGCTAAAATTTACTTTTGCTAAATATAAAACTAATTCTCAGGATACAGTATACAAAACCAGGTATTAAAGAAGAATACATTTTGTGTTATACCACACTGTATCTTTTCCAAAAGGTTTTTGTATTTAAAAAAAAAATATTAACTTTTAAATATACTGTAAGGTGATTCAAATTTTAAACACAAAAATCTATAAACAGTGATATATACATAAACAGTTGGGAAGCTGTAACTTAAAAGATCCCACCTTTAAATCAGACCTTCTCATAAACATTAGCCTCAAAAGAACCCGATTTGCAACAAGAATCATCTGCATGTTTTGAAGACTTAACTATGCAGATTCCTATTGCCCCAGGGCAGTGCTACACAAGCCTATTGAAAGCTATCAGATTGCAAAATCAACACCTTAAATTTTCCCAGAAAACCTCCAACAAATGTTTTACGTGCATTATGGCAGAATAATAAAAAGCCATGTTAGAAAAATTTCAGCATGACAATTTTTCCTGAAACTATTTTCCCGTCACATTTGGCAAGCAGAGAATTAATCCTACCACCTGCCTACTCTTATGCAGAGAGCTGCAAACATCTTCAACACACGTTCAATATAAAACACAACCACCATCTATAATAATTATGTTCCTCTTGGAACAAAGATTAAAATAAAGTTAACTGTGCTAATTCATACTTTCTATAAATTACTAAAAAGTTGAGAGATTCAGACATCTTGCTTCTGGATAATAAGCCTGGTATCTGTATCATGTGCAAAAGTGCAACTGTGTTTTAGAACTGAGGCCCAACTAAATAAAAATTTGTTATTAAAGAAAACATACTTGAACCCACTTAACATGGAACACAATAGCTCTTGCTGTCTTCTAAAGTTACACTTTACATATTTAAACCTGTTGTAGAACTACAAGTTAGTAAAAAATACAAAAAAATAAACAGAAAACAAAGCATGTATATAAAATGGTTTACAATTCAAAGCACAACAGTAAGCATCAAATAATTACATTTGTGTAACACAAACAAAGAGGTGGGATGATTTATTTAAAATACTTGGTTATTTCTGCTCTTTTCTTCATGATCTGATGTCTGTTTAGCTGCTCGCAGTGTGTGCATGCATACGTTTCGCTACATCATAGACATAGGTTATGTCTGGTCGCTTCTCTGGATCCGGGTTGATGCACATATTAACTAATTGTCGCAGCTAGGAAAGGAAAACAACATGACAGGATCGTTGGCCTTCTTACAAAAGTAGTATTTGTGCATTAACAAACTCAAATTAATACGACTGGCAAAAAAATTTTAAAAATAGCCAAATAGCGATTCTGCATAAACACCCCCTCAGTCCCCCCCACTCAACACACACTGCACAGTTTTATGCAAGCACGTATGCAACATGCTTCCATGATTTTTACGTTTTGTACTGTTGTCCCGAAAAACTGTTGAGCAGATTTAAGTTCCAATCCTTTTAAAATGTAACTTGAGACATGCATTTAGTCTCATTACATATCATTTACAATTGAATTCTTTGCCTTTGGAGGGCTGTGCCTACGAACTCCAAGAGGCTGAAGGCAGTACGGTGAGAAGGTAAATGGGGACCTGCTTGCCCCCCTACTCCTGGCAGGACAGTCAGCCAGCAACAAATGGCATTGCCCTGTGACAGGTTCCAACAACAAAAGGCAATGATTCTACTTACAACACAGAGTTAATGATTCTACTTACAACACAGAGTTAATGATTCTACTTACAACACAGAGTTAATGATTCTACTTACAACACAGAGTTAATGATTCTACTTACAACACAGAGTTAATGATTCTACTTACAACACAGAGTTAATGATTCTACTTACAACACAGAGTTAATGATTCTACTTACAACACAGAGTTAATGATTCTACTTACAACACAGAGTTAATGATTCTACTTACAACACAGAGTTAATGATTCTACTTACAACACAGAGTTAACCTGCAGAACCTCCTGCTGCTAGAAGCTACCAATCAACACACATGCGTTCAGAGAGCAACTGAACAATAAACCCACCGAGGGCTATTTAAGGTGAAGAGTCCACCTTTGAGGAAACCTCTGAACTTGCCACTGGAACCTGGGAAAGTATCACATTATGCTGGCCCTGTTACTCCACTTGCCCACTGCTGGAGACACGATACTAGAAGAAATAACCTTTGGTCTACATCCCAGTAGCTATTCTTAGGATTATATTATTCTTTTTCTTTATGGAAAGAAGCACATAATTAATAAAATATGTTCACAGAAGCCTCTATCTGGGACTAAACAAATCACTATGACTAGAAAACCCCACGTTTTCACAAACACCACCATTTATTGGGCCTTCTACAGTGCAGATATTCAGCAGAAGCAACCCCATATAGCTTCCACATCACTCGGATGTTCTCATCGCCTTCACAAACTGGCAGAACAGTTGCAGGTTTTTCTTCCTCCCTTGATATGCCTAAGAAGTTATGACATTAGAAATTGATATATCATCTGGATAACCTTCTGATGGGGCATCTGTTTTAAATTGTGTGCATCTCCTAAGCATTTTTCAACATTGAAGTCACCTGCTTCATGACGACTTACTAAAATGTTTGCCATCCTCTGCAAAAGCAACCTCACTAACTCTGAAGCTCTTTCTTTGTGCTTTTTAATAGCTTCGCAAAATCCTCTTGGATCTCCTTATAGCATTGGGAAGGGAGGGGGAATCCACCAAGAACACCTTGCAATCCACCCTTCGATGGCAATATGTCAAATTTGGTTCATTCTTCCTCCAGGTATTATTAGGTATGATTATTGAAAAAAGCTGTAATTATTGCAACTAACACCGAGTGACCTCATCACCATGCTTATTCAAAAGGAACACAGACTGCATATTCAAACCTGCCATCAGAGGGTTGCCTTCCTGCTTTTTATAAAAAGACCAAGCAGCATTTCAAATTATAATTATACTCTTCACTTTTTAATAAATTAATTTAACTGCACAGGAACAGGGAGCCCAGAAGTTAAGTAAGAAATGTTGTATACCACTGTTTAAAACTTTGCTCTTTAGCCCTTGCAGAAACATTGTAAACTACACACAATGTATTATTAAATATGAAAAACCTGTACAAAAACTATGTCACTAGACATTCCCCTTCTTTAGGAAGAAAGGCTTAATATTTAAAAATGGGATCATTAATTCTGAAGATAGTGGTCTAATTGCTGGATTGAAAAGAAACATTAAATCAAAATAATCTGTAACAGACTTGTTATTTGAAATTTAGATATGCTAAGTGTATTATGAGTAATGGAGTTAGAAAAGCCATCATGGTAATTTTGGCAGCCAATAAATAAAGTACTATACTACTGATAGGAAAAACTATTAGCCTGTAATAACCCCCAAACATCTGGAGAATAGAACGCTGGAAATCATGAAGTACTGTAAGTAGTAACAACTGCCAGCACGTAACACAAATGTGCAAAGCAAAACAATGTCCTGTAGAAGAAACAGGGTGGGACACAGCATAAGCAACAGGCACAGTGTACGAGCAGAGATGAGCAGCTTGCTATGCAACACCTCAAACAGCCTGCACAAAAAACAGACAAGACTGAAGAACATCCAAAAACCTCAAGCTTGAAATTAGACTCAAATAAATAACATTTCGTAAAGAAAGTACAAGGGCAATTTATCTGCAGAATACAACATGGAACCTTGTACATATACATTTATCTTTCTCTGTGAAGACTTCCATCTGTTCGATAGAAGTGCATACAGTAAAAGTCTTAGTGAAGACCTTGAGGGATTGAAACCTATGAAACTATCATCAGAGGGGAAACAAAGTATTCTTTTTCCTGTTTTTACCAGCTCTATATCAATAACTTTACTGTAGGTAGAACAGCAGAAGTAGATTTTCAAAGTTTACCTTTGAAAAGCGTGAGCAGATTTGTTTACCTCCAGTAGACTACTACATGTCTTTTCAATCCTGGCCTGTGGTAACTAATTTTGTTTTCTAAACCAAACTTTATCATCTAAAAATCAATTTCAGACTCAAACTGTTTGTTAAGCCATTAAACAGGAAGCCTTTCTTCAGAGTTACTTTGCTACTTGTTACAGTACATTGTAAGTCCAAGCTTCAATAAAACGGCCAAGAAGATTCATTGTTTAGAAAGACGGTGTAGCAAAATGGCATCATTACTCAAAAGTACATGTAAGGCTTGAAGTCCTATTAATCCCTGTAAGTATACTTGCAAAAACCACTCACCCACATAGGGCCTTGACTGGTGGCTTTTTCCAGCTTCTTATTATTTACTCAAACCAAAACACATGTAGCTACTATTAGGATGCAAGAAAGGATCTACAAGAATACATTCACAGTAAGAGACAGTCACTGAATCAGCTTACTCAAATTCTGTTCCCAACATAGTGCAAATGGTGAGCTCAGCTAGTGACAAACCTTCACTGTTTTAATAAAATAAACCAAATAGACCTCTTTCAGCTATGAGCCTTCACATTTAAATGTTGGTCACCACTATTACTGCAAAAATCTCCTTCCCCCTCCCCAGTCCAGAATCTCAGTTGTAAGGCAGGAACACTAAGCTGACTATGCCTGGGATGCTGCACAATGACAGCACAGATTCCTGAATAATTTCAAAATCCTTGAGTAATTCTGAGCCTTGTTATGGAACAGCAAACCTTTGGGAGAAGGTGAACGGTTACACAGGATGAAGGACTGTCTTCCTGCGTAACTGTTTTCAGGACTAAAACTGGGACCATGCTGGATGCTAATACTCTGTTATAGCACTATTCCTTCAGCTTCTACAGGAATATCCATTTCAATAAACCTGAAATCCATTTGTCAACCCCTCTAGTTTTACTAAAGTTTCCAAGGTAGCAGAAGAGCCCCACAGCACCATGGGAAGAGGAACTGGGATTCTAAAAGTCAGACTATCATTAAAGACAAGAGTAATTTTTTACTACCTGGCACAGACTGGCCAACAGGCAGAGGAGACTTACGACTGAGCTGGAGGGACCTCCTGTTGCATCCCCAAGCTGCAAACTTCTTTGGCTGCTTATTGTTCTTAACCTCCTCTGTGCACTTAGCGCAATGACTGTCTTTAGCCTGGAGCTTAGCCTGACATCGGAGCAGTGGGACACACCTTCTTTAACTTTAGCAGGTTTTTCAGCTATGAAATAAATATCACTCAAGTCAGGAAGAGGGAGGAAAGACAGAAATATGACAGGCAAGTACTCTGCATTGCTAGCTGGTTGAAACTGAAATTGTCATGTAGGAAATTTTGCATGAGAAAAAACCCACAAAACCGTTCTTACTCTGAATAGGAGATGTTGAAGTCCTTTCTCAGTGTTATTCCCAAGACCTTTGGCTGGAAAATAACACTGCCATTGTGGACTTGCTGGCTCATTCAGCCTTCACATCTGGGTAGGAGGCTGGCTATAGACTTTAGAAGATGTGCACTCCAATCAAAGGGAAAACTTAGAAACTTCACCTATCACGAAAGCAATGTCACACTAATAATGGCTGACAAGATTTTAAGAGTATTGATTGAGGGTAGCAAGGAAGCCCCAGCTTTGAAATTCCCTAAAGCAGAACAGCTTTCAGTAAATGCTGAGTACTCACCCTGAATACCAGATCTTCTTAAGGAATATTCAAAAACTGAGATATCCAAAGTTGTTAAACATTTGAAAATCTTGGTTTGCGACTACTGTGGAAGCAATAGTTTGTGAAAATGCATCTACGACTATCAGGATTTCTGTTCAAAGGTTTTTTTAAAAAATTATCCATCTGTCCACCTATCTTAAGGTACACCTTTCTGTCACACTATTCTCCGATGACACAGATGCAATACATTACTAACAGGTTTGTCTTACAGAGAGTTCAAAATTTAGAAGTGTGTCACATCTTAAAACTCATTCTATTCACTTACAAAAAGCTTCTCTAAAAAGCATTTGTCTTGTATTTTGTAATGAAGGTATTTGCACTCCCATATCGGAGGATACAGAGATCAACGCTCAGTGAAATTTTTCTTTCAGAAAATTCTTTGTTATAAAATATGAAGTGGGTTTTACTGTTCAGTGATCCCTGATCTTTACTGCTCACTGAGTGTGCTTCCAACCTGGTTGAAGGTTTGATATCTAAATTTCCAGTACAGGTGAAACATTTAGGACAGTATCCTAATACGACAGATAACACTTGCTTGTTTCTGGTTTTTTATATACAGTTCACACCAGCACCATTTTTCTCATACAAGTAAAAAAGGTTTATTTTGCCACAATAACTAACATATCTATTTTTCCATGTACCTTACTGAAGACACAAGTCTTCATACCAGAACATAAAGAACGTTCCCATTACAGTCTCCACAGCTGATTACTTCTTTTAAGTAACTATTTTCATCCCTATCATAGCTCTGACTTCTCATTATGTTTCAAAATAACTTACGTGTGTTTTGCAAATAACCGGTTTATCCAAGGTGCAGAAATACGTGTCTGCTTTGAAATAAAGAAAACACAACATGTTGTGCTTTGCATCTGTTTTCAACAGTAGAAACTATACAGCTGTAAAGCAAAAGGTGGAATGTCTTTCCCCATCCAAACTCTAAGACCTTCTATCTGGGCCAGACTTTGATATTTGCCCCTTGGCTGGGAATCCGCATATCCAACTTCACACTTAGCTGCAGCGGAGTAGCCCTGCAGGCAGGCCAACTTCAACGAATCACTAGTGGTATCATCATTAAAATCCTGCTGAAGGTCACCATGGAAACCGCCTGCTGAGGCTTCGCTGCTGCACTCGGCATCTCCTAATCAGCTACCATGTGAAATGCAAATTCAGACAGTCTGAAAATTAGTCAAGAAGAATAGAGGATGAGGATGCAGATATGTGAAATATTCATGTGCTTCATGGAAAAAGGAAGACAGCATGAATGACACAACAAAGAACGGCCCCTGACATTCTTGCTATCATTTTGCATTATTGTTCACACCCTACTGTATTTCTAGGCCTCCAGTTCTGAAGTTGGTTATATGAACTGCCGTATTTATAGTCTACAATAAATAATAATTAAAAACAGCCAAGGTAAAATGACTAATTGGAAAACCCACAGAGATACACTATACAAGTTACACAATAGATCATTATTTCATCCTTTGTAACATCACTGGATTATCTTTTTAAGTCCAGTTTGTTTCACAAAAGGCGAAAAACTGTAACTATAAATACAAAACAAAACACTGGGCAGTAATCTTTTATTAATAGTCTAATGCCTGTCTTTGAATGCAAAAAAATTCAGAAGGTTCAGAATTACAAACCCTACCTATAAATGAAATTGCACAAATTTTTTTTTAAAAAAAGTATTTTACTGCTTGTGTTTATTTGCATTTTCAAAGTAATCTTTCATTTATGTAGGCTGAATTCAATTAAAATTGGTTACTAATATGTGTTCTTTGGTTTACAGCTTCTATCAGTCTGCCCTGTTCTTTCCAAAGTGGGAAAATATTTCAAAACTGGCATCTCAGAACATTAAAAAGCAAGCATTTATATTTTTTCACTCTGTTACTCATACTAAAAAAAATACTTATTTGATTTGGTTTCTTTTCATTTTGAAGCTTAGAAAAAGCAAGTACACCCCCTTAAATGCATTAATGACAGCAAAGGACTGTTAGCTATCAGCTTAAAACAAACACCACTGCGATAGAAGTATATTGTTCAAATTCAATTATGTTACATCTGCCTGTATTTTTCTGAAATTTTCTGTTAGTGTTGTCAAGAGCCACTCTTTCTTGGAAAAGAACTGTTGTTCAACTGTATCAAACAGAACACCCGAGTTGTATAATGCAGACAAATAGAAACTAAGCAATTCATTTTTACCGGTGAGTTACATTGTATCTGTTTTAATGCAAGCCCCTAGAGATACGAGGCTAGCGCACTAATTTACTGTGCAACATAAACTTGTATAGTTGTGCTTTTAGAAAAGCATACCACAGATGTAAGACTCAGTCCCATTCTGGCATGTAGAACATATCGTGCACTCTGGGAAAGAATTTCGTCATACTTCCGAGGAAGCTCAATGCAATCAGAAGTTAGCAGTATGAGGTTTCCACCATCAATCCCCCCAGATTTAAGATCCATCAGAGACTTCTTTCAACAAGAACATTTGAGCAAGTTCAACAAGCAAACACTTAAGGGCATAATCTGCAAATAACGTAAAATCACACAAGTTCATTGACTCCCATGGAAGCGTGCCAGCGTACATGACCTGAGGATCTCGCCCATGCAAAGCGAAGTTACTTACTTCCTCTGAATAGTGATCTGAAGGGAGGGGGGGGTAGTCACACTGTTCTATCTTCTTGCACAGGGAGTACAAGTTCATTTTATCACCATAAAAGGGACTCTGCAGCGCAGCCATCTGTGTAAAGAAAATGTACAGTTCTTTTGTGTTTTTAAGAAAACCTGATTTTGTCACAGAATCTGTAACACTAACAAGTCAAAAGTGATTTTCAACAACTTTCAACTCGCTGCCTAAAGTGTCACAGTGCTATAAACAGAAGTTCCAAAACCATTACTGTAACCAGTGTGTCCACTTAGTCTATGTCATACAGTCGCACCTGTCCCAATCCTCATATCGCAATATTTGAACTGTACACCATTCCAGTTTCATTAATACAGCATGAGGAAAAATTGAGTAGTTTCTGATACTGCTATGAGCGTGGAAGGTCCTCAGATAATGAGGGGGACGAAAAGAATGCCAACACCTACCACGGAGTTTTCCTCTGAATACCTTTCAGAAGAAAACATGTGATTTATCCGAAAATATTATCTGATCTAAAGCAATACCGTATGTTGAAAATCCTGGATAACAGCAGCAGATTTTGTAATCTTCCATTAGACTTCCACTAGACTTTGACACAGGGGTGGCTTTTTTACAGCAAGAAAACTAAATACTATGTCTACACTTCCAAAAAACCCCAAAACCAAGAACACTGTGATTCAGTCTGTTATTCAAAAATACTTTTCCCAAAAAATTATCGGAAGTGCAGAACTGGCATCCATGACTATAATTTGCAGTTTAATAAAAAATTAAGAATATCTGTTGGAGAGCACTTGTATAAATGATTAGCTTAAAACCAACATTAGTAAACCTACACTTTATTTCCAGACAATGTTACACCTTAACATTTGAAGGTGGAAACAAATGCTATGGTTAGCAGGATTACAAATTTAAAAATTCATTTAAAATCGCTCCATTCTGTTCAAAGCCTTCTAAGCCTTTGAACCGCAGCAGCACGAACGCTGCTTTGAGTTCAGTGCTGCCCCAAAGTCAGTCACCCTTTTCTACATGTGCTAATAAGTTTGATTTTGGAAGGACAATGTGTACATTCCCCAGACAGACAAAGTGTGTGTGAAACACGCTTATCCATGCTGTGCTACTCAGTGAGCTTCAGCAGGGACAGGACAAGCTGAAAATGGCTCTCATCTGTCTTGTGTTCTTCCAGAGAGCAGTTTAACTCTTTCGTGTCTAAGCACCAATATCACTGGGGGAAACATATGAAGACAATCATCAAAATTCTCTTATGTTTACTTTATAGCTGATAAAAATGCTCTCAAATACTTCAGTACTTTTTCACGTTCACTTTAAGTAAGAATAAATAATTTTAAAGCTCCCAAAACAGATACCATGCTACAGTTCCATCCTACACTCCTCCCAAAAATTCTGTAACTGTGCTACCAAAATGATGTTAATTTTTGGATTTACATGACATTATCTCTTACCTTAAAAAGAATGTTAAAAATGCAAGCTAAAGACCAAAAAAAGAAAAGAAAAAAACAATCAACTGCAGGGTCTGTACGCATGCAGAAATTCTAAATAAATGCAGAGATACTCATTTTCGTACTCTAGGTGTTCATTAAAAAGTACTTTTGTTTGAATGCTGCGGAGTGTTAAAGAAATTCTGAATGTCCCCTAAGGAGTTAAAACAGGAATACTATATTTTCATGCATCTCCTGCTTTGACAGATGAAAAATGTCAACTGTCCTGTTTTTATTTTCAAGCTTTTGCACTATTCATCTGGTTCATTAGTGCATCTCGCTGCTGCCCCTGACAGCTGCTCGCCCTCTCCTCCCAGCAGCTGAATTTTTCAGGCTAATTTGATCCTCCACACTGAGACGATCGCTAGAATGATTGACTTGCTCCCTGACCTCCAGGGTCTGACTTTCCTGATTAGTATTCTGGGGGTGTCTGAGGGACGAAAGCCCACTGTCTGTCTTCAGGGCTGGTGGCAGCTCTCTCGCTCTTTTTTTTTTTTTTCCTTTTTTTTTTTTTTTTTTTTTTTTTGAACTGTAAGCCACCAACCTACAACCCTGTAAGGATGCAATTGCAACGCTGAACAATAAAAGGAAACGTGTAAGACCTACTTTTCCATGTAAAGGTCCATGTAGCAAAAGCACAGCATCTTGATTTTAATTAGTAAAGTCTACTTTGTTGCATATCAATTAAAATTCCAGTGGTAGTGTTTTTGAGGTTTCAGAAATACCTGGGGCTCTAAAAAAAAATCAGACTTTAAAATATACTTTCAAAAATCTTACTGGCCACATAGTTAGTACTGAATAATAGGCTGTAATATAGGTTAGAAATAATTTTTAAAAACAACATACATTATAGCAAATTAGTCTAAACTTAAATTAAAACATAACTGAAAAGAGTTTAGCAGCAATTATTTATTGAGGAGTGATAAACATGCCACAGCTTTTCTCCAATTAAGCTGGAGAGAATCCAGAGCACATATGAGCACATATCAACAAGAAATCAATGTAGTAAAACATGCTAAAATACAGGCAATAGACACCCAGCACAACACTGCATGGGTAATAAAAATGCCATGCATTAGTCCACACGTCTTGAAGATCCTTAAGTAACCACTTTCAAATAATTAAAAAAAAAAGAGAAAAATGCTAAGTATATGAGTTTACCTAAAATTTCAAGATTACATCTATATGATCAACAAAGAAAACTCCACCACCACAAACATCTGATATGTTGTAGAATTAACTAAATGGGATAAATGCACCTCTAAAAAAAAAAAATCAAAAGCTATAGTCAAAGATGCTGTCATATACTATAGCTGTATAATATATATAAACAATAAGTATCCTAATAATTACTTTATTCTTACAATAAGGAAAAAAATCCAAACATATCTCCATATCAACTTAAATACCATCCTGGTAAAACTTCTAAAATAAATGAAAAGAGGGTGGTATATAAACATGCTGAGTTAATCAATGAATTAAGTTATTTAGCTATTTTGAAATTATTTACGAGATCAAAGAAAAATTAATATTCACATATACAGCACACATACTGTACCAGCATCAAAGCAGCAAGCTCAAATTTTTTTCTTTATAAAAGTGCTATTGATTTGTATTCAGCAATTTTATCTACTTTAGAAGAAAGCTCAACTTTTAAAAATTAACATTTATTTTATGTAACAATTACTTATTCAACTGTTTTATTTGTTTGTTTCCAGTTTTAAAAGATTCCTTAAGAAAATCAATACAGGGAAAAGAAGTAGTAATAGTGAAAAATCTTCATCACCTGTTCCGCTATCTTTAGGCTCCTGCTTGCACAAATGTGTAAAAATCAAGCACTGCAATTGATGGCAGTTGCCGTGGTCAGTACTAAGTAATCCCAATATGGGATTAAGTTTCAGTTCAGGACTTAAACTTTTAAATACTTGCTGTGAGGTATCAGCCCTCATTCCTGTCAATTGTTCCCAATGTTTAGAAGCAACAGCTGTACACAGATCTGTAAAGTCTGCAGAACTGCAATACAGGTATTTGCCCTTTTAGTATTTAAACTACTATTACTGGAGACAATTCACCTAGTAGTAACACACAACTTTAACAGGTTGACAATGTTTTCTACCAAATCCTTAAAATAACAGGAGGTGCCAATCCTCTTTGAGTATGTGTTAAATGAGTTCTGCTGACTCACTGAGGCAAGTGGCTTGTAGGTAAATGAAAAGTTACTTGGGTGTATCATTTTTATCTGGAACACAAAATCAATTTTTTTTCCAGCATCCTTCTACAGAAGTGTTTAGCCTTTTGCTCAACAAATGATATGCGAGGAACTTTGAAGATATAGTTGCCTTAGAAGCCTACCTGTTCTCCCCACCTTCATTCACCTCAATTTCAATGTACATTCAGATCTTTTCTTTCTCAAAATACAGCATCATTTAAAATTGTGTGTCACCTACCAATTTTGACCATATGAATACAGAAAATAACGAACAATTATAGTTTAAGCAATTGGAGGAGCAGAAAGAGTAGAAAAAATAGTTAATCCATGCTAGTAGTAATAAGTACACAGGAACCCATTTTTTAAATTGTTTTACCTAGGTTTTAAATAATTTTAGAGAAATTAAACTTGTATTAAAATATCACAGTATTTGAAAGCATTAGTTGGCATCCTCAAGTCAGTCCTACTATTTCTCAGTGCACGTATTACCAAAATCATATAATCAAAGGCCATTAAAATACCTAGAACAATTTTACATGTGCTTGCCTTCATTCATTAATCCTTCAGTTACATCTTCAACAAATAGCTGTAAAATCTTTGCAGCAAGCCCAGTAAAAGGCAAATCTTGAGTAATACATAAGTAAAAGAGTATTTCATATGTTGAAGTTACATAAGAATTCTCATCACTAATATTAAAGACAGTTAAAATAGCTGGAAAGTAGATTTTCCACAATGCTACCTACTCTTCTAAACAACAAAGATACAGGAATAGATCCTAAAACAGTACTTAATACATGTGGAGGGGAGGGAAGGGGGTGAGGAGCACAGTGTTATTAAGTTCACTTATATATCAATATTACCTCATACAGCAGACAGCCTAGAGACCAGATGTCAGACTTGAAGTTGTAACCATTTTCATGTATTCTCTCTGGAGACATATAATAAGGTGTACCAACTGCAATAAATACAGAAGTATTTTAGAATGAAAATTCCTGTTCTTATATAGTAGTAAAAATACAGTTTTCCTGGCTGAAAAAACATTTTCCATCTTCTGATTCTCATATTCCTGCATGTACAATTTCAGTTCATACTTATGACTCTTCACTTTGATAGAAATACACACGAATTAGGTATCTGTTTCATTCAGTGCAGCTTTATTTTTACTACTGATACCTAATTACCAGAATTATTCCATCATAAAATACTTCCAATTTTTTCTTTTAAAGAACTCAAAAGTAATTCTTTTTCTGAAGAGAACAAAAGGGAACATAGTACATGCACACACACATCCCCACTCCTTTCCAAACTGTTCTCACCGTGGCTGGAAATGACAACAGCTAGAAATTCCCTTCCACAGCTTGTACTTGAGTCATCTGTTCTTCCTTTTGAGAATATAGGCATTTGAAAAAGATGCTTTTGAAACTAATAAACACATATTAGTTTGAATATCTGAAACTACAATTGAGCCCGAGACCCAGGATCTTCCGCTTCCCCGAGAGGAAGGCAGGCAAACCTGCGAGCCCAGCAGAAGCCAAGGTTCCTGCAAGTGCCTCCTCGGCCATCTGCTGCGGGACTAGACTCTGCGAGGGCTTCTCAGGTCCCAAATCCGTGGCTGTCCTGGCCTAATCCTGCCTCAGAGCCACCGGCTCCGCAACATCTGCTCTTGAAAAGCAGTATTTACTAGGACTGTCCCAGAGCAAATTTACATTGGATAGGCCAGGACATCTCTCCCCTTGATTTTCATCATACCCTATCCACCTGCATCACAAGTCACTTGGAAGAAAAATTCTGAAAGATGTTTCAGCTCTGTAAAAAGAGCCATTAAAACCAAAAAAAATAATATCCACATGAAGGGTTCATATGTGACAGATCTATAAAGAAAAGACGTTACAAAAAACAACAGTAGTGGCAATTTTGGTGCATTGTCTCTGAACTTGCTCCCTGTATCCTCCCAAGTGACTACCTAACAGCAAAAAGAATCACAGATCTATGTAGATTTTTACTTCAATTTTGTGTGGAATATTTCAAGCACTGAATTCTGATGATGAAAACCAGCTGAGTTTTGTGAATTGAATACAAATTGCTCTTATTTTGAAACTAAACATCTTGCAACACAGCCAGGTATTAAAATCAGCATTATCACTTCAAACTACAAAAACTACAGTATGAACCTCAGACTATTTTAACACAGAGATCTCCTATCACTTCTGCACTTCTGAATTAGCCTCACCTATTCAGAACTGATCTCTATATGAATAGTGGAAATGGAGATATAATGAATATATAAGTAATTCCAATCTGAACAATCAAGTTAATAGTTTTAATTAATCAGATTAATAATTCTACTCAAATCTCCAAAATTTAAGTTTCTTTCTTTGACAACATGTCCTATCTTTTAGAAAGGCTGACATCTCGAACTATGTCATACTACCTTAGGAAGGAAGGGGAGGGGAGTGGGCTGGTGGGGAGGGGGGGTAGTGCTTTCCTCCTTGAAAGGCTCAGCTCAGATTGGAAAACGCAGTACCACCTTCCCCCAGGTCAGGCCACTGCTGCTGGTAACCCCTAATTTCAACTGATCTCCTTCTTGGAAAATATTGAAAACAATATTCCAAACCAATATAAACTGAAAACGCGCTTCTCTAACTGATATGCAAGGATGGGGGTCCCATATTGCATCCTACAATGGATTTCACCCCCTAAATATTTTAGAGGAGGCTTCCAACCCCAGGAAAACGGAGGGTGCCGTGGCCCCCTCCCCAGAGGCTCCCTTAGTGCTGGCCTGAGGAATCATTGCAGCTCCAAACAGAGAACACAAAAGATCAAGAGCTTAAAAGGAGAAAGGCTGGGGAAAGGCAACTCAAAATGATGGAGTACTGTGAAAATCATTTACTCTCCTGGGATGCTTGTATTCACCCACAACAGAGGAATGGTCAGGAGGGATGGTCTTTTTCCATGAGAGAAGAAAAAAAAAAAAAGCAAAAAAAAAAAGCATGCAGATGGGTGAACTGCAACACCAAAATAACTACCAGAATACCCAGGAACAACTCTGTTATTCTAATGTATCAACAGCAGTACTTTAATGTGTGTTTAGTGACAGCTATCTTAAAATTGCCAACTAAATAAACAATAATTGGCATGACACAGCTTTCATATTTTTATCATCCTCACTGTTATACTTTCCCCTTTTTTTTTCTTTTAATTTTTTTTACCTCAAGGACTTGCTAGCTTGGAAACCTCTGAAAATTCTCAGCTGTATTTTGTATCCATTAACTAATGCACCAGTTTAGTATATTCTGGTGCTTTGTTGACAGAATTCATCTAACAACAAAAAATAAGTTTAACAGTAATCTGATTCTTAGCTGATTACAGCAGCACTACCTTTGCTGCTCTGAGACATCACACGAGTAGCTGGCAGTGAGTAATGTGCCAGAAAGAGGCTTCACAGAATCCACGGGGGACAGCTGAAAACAGAGAGGTTTGAAGGTTCATAGTTTACCAAAAGCAAAGGTAATTTTAACCAGTAGCTCTGGGAAGCCTGCTGATACATTAGAGGTCTGATATGACTGTGAAAGATTGATGATAGTGAAAAGGAAGAACAAATGCAATCATTTTCAGGCGTTTAGCCTAGTGTAACACCTTAACTGCAATACAACCTGAAGCCCTCAATGACCAACAAGTGAAAGGAGTTGAAGTTACAGTTATGTTAGTCATTGAATCACAAAAACAATCTGAAGATCTAGACATCATTACCACTTGTAAACTGTTTTTAACAGAACATGACACAGAAGATTCATTATTCTGATATTCAGGAACTAGTGAAGGCATTGCAACAATCCTTTAAAACAGTGAGTCATCTCAGTATGTACCACGGGCAGGCAACTACCAGATGTGATTATATATTATGTTTCTGTCTTAGATATATTTTTCTCTTAAGTGAAATACAGCATCACAATACTATAAAGACCTATGACTTTCTTCACTCATCTGAGGACACGAGTGGGATAATACAAGACACAGGTGTAACACATTATGGTGCCTATGGTTTTAAGCACACAACCTATAGCTTTAGCATTCTGTTCATTGCATTTGCACATCTCTGCTAACCTGCAGGTCTGAACGGTAATCTCCTTGAAAATGGCCTGGGTCAAATAAACTCCTTTCTCAGAATACACTGCTGCTCTGGAGCTCCCTCCCTTTAAAGATGCTGCAGATCCAGAAAGCGTTGTTTCTTTAGGCAAGCTTTCTGCTGTTGGGAGAGGCAATGGACAGAACTGACATGGTGGTTATTAAGGGACAAGAAGCTGGATCTGAAGGATCAGAGGCAAAAAAATTATGAAGAAGGGAGTTATGATACAAACATTCCACCTTATTAGCTGCATAAACACGTAACTCACACTACAGCTAAGTTAGAGGAATGTATGTTCACTTAAAAACCAACAATGCATTGAGAAGTTGGATGAAATACAGTAACTAGCTCTAAATACTATCAAGCATTTTTAAGCTGGGAGAAAAATCTGCCTGGAAAACATTAATACTTCTAACACAAAACAGTCTAATGGCTGATTCAGAAGGTGTTTAATAGACTAGTTTTAAAAAAGGCCATATAATTATTACTGACATTCCATGCATTGGAATTTGTAACTATCCAAGTTCAGGAACTAAAAATCACCTTAGTAACTCTTCTGACTTTTAAAGAACTCCAAAACAAGACTTAAGGTTAAAAAAACCACAAAGGCCCCATTTATTTAAGTAATCAAAAGATACAGTTTATGAATGACAATGTCCATACGATCACAGGAATAAGCTGCAGTTATGGAACAATGAGGGTAACCAACCACTGACACAACAAATTCTCCATAACTATAATTTTTTATTATTATTATTTTTCAACTCATTCATTTCAATATAGGTGCTGGATATTTGTAAGTCATAGACTTGTCTTCAGCCACAGAGATGAGATATCTCTACATTTACTGCACTTACCCAAAGTATTTCTGCAACCTAGCCTACATTATGCAAATAGTCTAACTGCAGAAATGAATCTCAAAATATCCTGGGTTTATATATAATGTAGCATTGTAACAGCACACCAATTTATCTTCATCTTTCAAATTACTGTAAGAGATCTCAGGTGTTTGTCCATAAAGTAAGAGCTGTTTTAATACAGTTTCTTTGATGACTGCAATGGATCAGCTGCAGATTTCCGTGCTAGCCTTTCCCGTACACTCAGGGTGCAGGTTCTGAAAGCGGTTTGGTTTGCAGTGTGAATGTGGACCTTATTCCAGTCACAACAAAACAGTGCTGTACACCACCACCTCAGCACTGGCTCTGACACCCTCCGCTGGGTTGGAGATCCGTATGTAAGAGGAAAGAGGAGGATTCACACACATTTTTACAAGGTATTTTATGCCCCACAACCTGCATGAGTTTACAATCAAATCCCACAAAACAGCTCTATGTGAGGGACCGGAGTAGTGTGGAAACGACAGAAGTTGTCAAATCACAGAAGAAACACCAGAATTCAGTACAGAGAATCCTTTGTTTTCAAGCATTTTAAAATTGTAGATCTGCTCCTTTGCCCTGCAAGAAGGTATTCACATCATGGCAGCAGGGTCCACCTGGACAGTATACTGTGTAGCTCGCCAGTACAACCACACTGGAGAACTGAAGAGATTTTTTTTTTTTTTTTAATGGAAATACTAAAATATGGACTATCCCTAAATCTACTTAATGGCTAACAAAGATAAGAACTGTACGTTTCCATGAGCTGGCCTCAGAACTGCCATTTCATCAAAAATCATAAGGCCTGGCATTCAGCAATCAAAAAAAAAGCAAAGCAAAAAAAACCAGCAACAACAAAAAAAACCAGTCACAGGGAAAGGAATAAGCAGCCTTTCTTGGATCATCTTCCTCTTTCTAATATAAAAGTCTTCTGAAAACAAAAAATTTTGTCAAGTTTGCATCAAATCAACAACACTTAATGGCTCCACTTCCTTTGCATTTTTGGAAGAAAGATTTTCTGTTTTCAAAGGGGTATATACATGCCACAACAGAAATTTCTATTGTTTTGATAAGGCTGTTATAGAAACAGTCAGGAACATTAACAAACCCTGTCCAGTGCAGTATTTTCATTTGTTTCAAATGGACAATCAGCAAGTATTCTAATTAAATCAGTATTATTCATAATTAGTAGTTAGAAGCTGTAGCTAATGAAAATTTTAGTACATTTCTTTATCTCTGAAAGCCTGAATCTAGTTTCCTACTGAAATTTTTATAAAGCCTGCAAACAAGTATAAATTGCTACACACAGTATGTTTTTAATTCACTGCGTTTTGTGCACCAAAGGTTTATGGAATCATAAAAAGCTACAACTTTGAATGAAATTTCAGGAAAGCCAGCATCAGAAACTGCATGAGAAATTAATTTTAAAAAATGTCCTCTGCTAGTGACATGATAAATCAGAGTGCCACTGTCACCTAAGTTAATAGCTGAACAAAAACTTTTTCCTAGGCTGAATTCTGACATTAGATCATAATTAAGACGGAAATGAGAGAAGATGAGATGGGGGAAAAAAAGAAAATAAAATTAACAGCTCCTCTACTGAGACACAGCACTCAACACTAGAAACAAAGCTTCCATCTCCTTACTCCCTGCCCTCTGGATGACTTTTTATGTGCAAGATGAACTTTAAAGGGCTTGGAGGTTTTACGCAGTTTTTAACTCTAGCTCAGTCTTTAGCCCCATTGCAACCACTCCCCTGCAACAAGCCAAAGTAACCAGGGTTGAAGCAGTTTGTTGCTCTTGTAACTTCCTGACTTCTGCCACAGAACACCAGTCCAGTTCTGCCGCCCTCACAACTGACTTTTGCTGCCTTGGTGCACTCCTGCCCACAGACTAGGATCTACAGCTTCCTGCAAACACAGTCCAGGAGCAGCTCCCTCTCCACGCTGCTCCGTTACATCCTCCTGCCGTTCGCAAGCAGCAGCAGGACCTAGCTGCGACAAACATTGTCCCCAGTGCTGCCAGATACAGCCACTGGGCTACGATGGCACTTTATATAATACACTGTGCCATGAACTAGTGTCACATCTTTAGGGCTATTATCTGAACTCCAGCGTGGAACCCAAGGACGTTTCCAGTCTTGACTCACAGCTTCTCTTCTGTCTCTTTCTCTCTCTTTTTTTATTAATGCCAAGATTGCATGTCTGTGTCCGAATTTCACCTCACCCCTATTAAGATCTTACCAGTTTACTCGTGGTTTTGACTATACCAGTATCAGTATGCACCAAACGTGATAAAAAAATAGGAACGCACAAAAGAGTGACTAAAGGCTTTCTGAAAGACAAGGAAGTAAGGATTGTATCAAAATTTTCCTTTCTAGAATAGATGGGGGTTTACTGTTAAATATCACGCACACCTCACACTTGGTACAAAATGCTGAACATGAACCCTCTCTCTTTTTTCCACACTGTACTGATAACCAGGACTACCTGAGTAAAATGAAATTAGAAGGTGAGGATAAATATGGCGTATCTTAATCCATGAATTCTGATTTGTCATGGTCTAATTAGAAACATCAGCACCTGAGCAAACACATTTCTTCCTGTCCTCCCGTGGCCCTAAGACAGGGATTTAGTATTACTTCACCATTCTTGGTCTTCTTAGCCATTATCTTCCTTATCATGCACTCATCAGGCATATAAAAGTATCCAAATGCCTAATTACAGAATTGTCACTGTAATTTGTTAAAAATTCTCACTGAGCATCACATGAATTGATTTTACCTATCTGTATCCCAGTATCAGCAAGGTGTCCTGCCTGCCTCGATAGCCCGCACAAGGAACAGGAGACAGTTTTGGATGGTCCTGCTTTTGAGGGCTCTGAATGTTCATTTCACACCCTCTGCAGTCCATGAACGGTCCTGAATTCAGCAACTACTAAACACAGCCACTTCAGCAGGGGAAAATACTCTTTTTCTTAACTAAGACACCTATGCAACCATACTATAAACACTAATTCTTAGATTTCTCATTAAGCAGATGCTACTCTATTTACAAGCCTCTTCTCTTTTAGAGAGATCCTCTTATATTCTGTCATTTGTCCATTCCCTATATTTAAAATTAAAGTATCTGTCAAATTTTTACTTTTTCTTCTTTAAAGGCTTCTTAGTCATCTAGTCTCTACCTGCTACTCAAACAATGCACATTATATGAAAATTTTGTTTGGAAAAAGACAATACAACGTTAATTTTTATGTGCTACCAAAAAGCAAATTGAGCATTTCAGAAAGGTTTTTTTCTATTCTTATAAAAGTTTTCTAGGATTTGGTTTTGGTTTGCTTCAGGCTGTTTTGTTTTTGAAGTCTCTGGCGTTCATAAAGCCTAATTCTGATGTCTCCTTGACTTACTTGGCTTATATTGAGAAACTCTACCTTAAAACATGAAAGCTCCTCTGTTAGCCGTTTCAAGGTACACAACCAACATCATCAATGCTACCTGTACAAGCACACAGAACTACGAGATTCTTTCCGACACTGATTACAGTACAAATGATTTTTTTAAAAGTGCATCCATATTATTGACCTTATTTTTTCCTAGCATTTCTAGAAAACGCTACTGTCACTAAGACTTGTTTTGAGCCAGAAGCATACACTAAATGATTTAAACAAAGGAGGCAGGGATGGACACCAACAAACTGCACTGCCGAACGTGACACCACAGTGTTACAGCTTTTTTGTATTTGTCCATGGTGCTGACCACCTTTATTATTATCAGTATTAAGAAAAGCTTTAGTTGGACCTAACCCTTTTCTTCTTCCTCATGAGTTAGCACAGCATTTTTACCATGTAAAACAGTCCACCACATCAACACCTGTACCTGAGAAAAAGCTTACCTAAAGAATGTGCAGCTGTGGTTTTGGAGCTGAAAAATCGACCAAGTCCAAGGTCTCCAAGCTTTACTACGCCTGTAGCTGTAATGAACACGTTAGCTGGCTTTATATCTAAAAAAATAATAATTGAAAAATTTAGAAGTCACAATGAGGTTGCAAGAAAAGCTACTGCTCTACTAATAACAGACCAAAATAAGTTTTTATTTACAGCTAACTAACAAAATCTGACTGTGCTGTTCAGAAAGAGCAAGTCTGGGATCTGGAATTTCAAATTAATTATCTGAATAGTACAAAAATCACTCCAGCAAAAAATTAAAAGCCATGAGAAGTAGTTAAAAAAAAAAAGCAAGCAAGCAAGCAAACAGCAACACAAAAACCAAAAAACCCCACACCCAAAGAAGCATATACATTGAGTTCATTCCAACTCTATATAATAAAGACTTCCATTAGAACTAGAAAACCTCTCATTACGTCTTAAATAATGGACCAAACATGTTTTCCAGAAGTGTAAAACGTATTTTTTATCACTTGTGCTGATCAGATTACCCACAGTGGCATGATGTTATTTGAAATTTGTAATTGATTCTCTTTAATAGCAGGCATTAAAAAAAAAGCAGCAAGTTTACTCAGGAGAATGGTTATTTGAACTCATCAATAGAATTGGGCTAATCAAGTAGAAACAAAGAAAAATAACGATGTATACCCCAGACAGTTATTTTTCACAAGTAATATTCAGTTTAAGTTTTAATCCAATCCTTTAGAGACAGAAGCAAAGATTTTTATTTTATGATTTTTAATAAGGTTCCTATCCTGTTGGTTTTCTAAATCAACTGACCTGATACTTGCCTGCAAGTGGGCATAGCTCTTACTCAGCTCAAGAGCAATGCGCTGTGGCTCTCAACTATCACTTAACTTTGATGAGGGAATTACAGTTTGCATAAAATATGGATACAGTAAAAAGGAATGGTTAATAAACCATTCAACCAACATTTTCGGGTTTCCAGTAAAAAGTTACAAAACCTTATCTGATTTAGAGAGGCAGACAGACAATTATGCTGCTATCTGACCTAGTTTTCTGGAGTTTGGATCACCCTCTGTGTAACATCCAACACAGCTATCAGCTCAACTTAAAAATAGCTTTAGTTGTCATTGGTTTTGGTGTGTGACCATGGAATTGTTATATTTGCCATGGGTTTGCCAGAAGCTTTGAAGGTAGCATTTCAGTTTAAGGAATTTAAACTCATTTTGGTTTTGAGCTTAAATATACTGAAATAAACTCGTTTAGCAATAAAAGCATTAAAGGAAGAAGAAGAAAAAGAAGAAAAATGAAAGAATCTGTAATTTTATGTCCTTCTCTCTATAATTTGCACTTGCAAGTATCTACATATACATGAAGGTGGGGGGGGGGGAGGGGAGGGGAAGGAGACTCGCAAGGGAAAGCCATTTGCAGGGGCAGAGGCATCTAAGTTGATCTGTTGAAGGGCGCAACATCTCCAGCTGCAAATGACAAAAGCTCAGCAGAGATCGAGGGACTTCTGCTTTCAGGCAGCTATTTGCACCAAAGCAGAAGGTAACCACCAACTTAAGACATGTAATTTCACCTGAACCCAAAGAGACAGCCCAAACACAACTTGCAACCCATAGCCAGAGGGATTTCCAAGGCAAAAAAAAATTTACATCTGAGAAGCAGCTATACTACTATCTGTTTTCTTTGACTCAGTTACAAGGTAAAACTAAAGACAACATACGGAGGAGACTGCAATATTGCAGCTTAAAATTGGTAAAAGAGATTCAGTACCTGACAGAGATAGCTGGGAACTGCAAGGGCTGTTGGGACACAGTACTTGACACAGAGATTGGAAATAGGGGAGAGGAGCAGAGGAGAGAAAAATGCTCATGGCTGCACATAATCCAGTAGATAAGGGAGTGGGAGAAGAGCCTATACATCACCAGAAGGCATAGCAGGAGGCAAATAGTTTTGTAAGAAAAAAAGGTGCAAGAGGTGAAAAGAATGGATGGATAGCTGTGCAAGAATGCAGGTAACAATACTTGGGAGAGACAATAGGCAAACAACAGGACAGAAAATAAGAGCCAGCAAAATGAATTGAGCAAGCAAAGAGGTTGCAGTGGCAGGTTCTCCACCACTTACAGGACTATCACTTACTTTTGAAAACTTGGTATCACAAGTCACTGCTGCAAACAAATGCCTACCACAACAAATGTACAACCACGAACTTGTCTCACACTCTTCCGTTACTTATAAAACGTTAGAAGCATACATTGTGTCAGCTGTCAAAATTGATTCCATGATGATGTTAATCTGGTGTCATTTGCATTGAACCAGCTTAATTCTCACATAGTAAAAGGTTTAGTAAAGACAAATAATCTTTGGTCCTGCATTACCTCTATGCATAACACGACGAGAATGCATATGTTCCAAGGCACTGCAAAGCTGAACAAAGTACTTCCAAACTGTTCTTTCAGGAATCAACCTCTTCTGTTTCTTAAAATGCTTAAAGAAGAAAGAATGGACATTGAATATTAAAATTTAAAACTTGCTTAAAATGACTGAAAAGAGAAAACAGAAAATCGTTTATTTAAAAACCAGATACAAGAGGCTCACAACCTAATAAGAAAGGCATAACAAAACTTGTTGACGCACAAAGTTTTCCCCTTAAACATTAATACATGTATCATCAATGTATGTGTTTAAATAGTCAACACACAGAGCCACAAATGACATTAATGAAATAAAACTGCTAGCCCAAAATAAGGGATTTATATGGTATTTAGCAATCCTCAGTGCAGGATTAATGTGGTCAGAATAGCATAGCATAGAGTAAGCAGCAACAGAACAAATAAAGGTCAGATATAAGATTGTGGGTACAAGGAAGTATTTACTTCGGGAAGTTCTGTGGCACACATCGATTTCCATGCCCTCATTTTCTAAATAGAAGGAGAAATAAAAACAGTAGTGACACACAATCACAAAGATCATGTAAGAAGAATCAATCAGATTAGTCTTAGAAACTTCTGCAATACATAAAAGGGGACCGAAGGAACTGTGATTTCTGAACATTTCATAGTGATCTAATTCCTGTACAAACATTTTCCATCCTGTATGAAGAACCATTACCGATCACTGGTAACAGTTCAATGGCCTGTTAAAGCTTGCATGAAACATAATTATGCTCTGCTACACACATCTCCTTTGTATATTATAGTCAGGGACTGAAATAACACAGTCCTCCAAGAATACATACTGAAAACCTGGAATTCAGCCAATGCTAAAATGTGCAAGTTTGATCATTATAAATTTTGCAGCAAAAGGTAAGACTGAAAAATTGTTGCTCATTTAGTCTCTCTTTTTAAAGAATTCATATTTTGACAGATTTTCAAGTTAAACACATGAAGAAAGCACATTAACAACATCAACACCAGCAAAATTTTAGAGGGAAAGCACAGTACTCATTTTTTTAATAGCATGAGTGCACACGCACATTTCACAAACATGCACACCCTAAGAAAGTTCATATAACAAACATCTAATACTCCAGAAAAATAAAAATATGTTCATATACTGTGTTAAAATGTGCCACTGAAGTTGACAGCTGCATCTACACGTTACAGACACACGCAGGAGTACGAGAAAGATGGTTTTAAACTAGCTATAGCAAAATGCATCAGTCATACAAAGGATCATAACATTCCACCAAAATGTTTTTCGTTATAGGGATTATTTC
The DNA here is from genome assembly GCF_023634155.1 of Falco peregrinus. NCBI lineage: Eukaryota > Metazoa > Chordata > Aves > Falconiformes > Falconidae > Falco > Falco peregrinus. Next base: position 1,119,699 of record NC_073730.1, read on the forward strand.
AAAATGCATTTTCATTTAAATGAGGCAAAGCATATAAATTACTTCTTTAAATATAATTTTTTCTCAGTCTTGGACCGAATCCAAACAAACCCTGTGTATCTGTTCTCCCCATAGCTGGATTTGCATATCAGAGGATTGTTTGATGTCAACAGGAAGATGGAGACCAGGTTCCTTTTCGTTTTAAAACAAATACACAATACATGTAAGTATGTGCACATAAAAGCATAGTTCCTCGATTTAAAATGCATTCTGAAATCACCATAATTATAACTAGGTACTTTATTTAAACACTCTGAATTATTATTTCTTTAACTCAAATCTAAGCACAAGCAGTGATGAAACATCATTCACATAATGTCTGAAATGAGAAGATTTTCAATTACAGATTTCCATTCCAATATGCTTACAGTATATCAGCATACTTTCAAAGTATGTATCTACAAATATTCTTTTAGTATTTTATTCATTTGCCATCTATAACACTGTTATCTGACTGTACACTACAAAATCGGCTTCAATTCTTACAGTGCAAACATGCAATATAACAGTTTTTAAGACAGTCTCATTCTGTTGAAGGCATTAATTATTTTGCATTATAATAACAAATTCTCTTCCTGAAAGCATCCATGATATTATTAACCCTGTAGAATTTACCGATCTAAAGAAGATTCAAAAGAGAGCTGCCAGATTTACTAACAATGTTTAAACAAAACAAAGAAATACACACCATTTTCATTTGTATAGGTTTAAAAATAATCCAATTATCTTTAAAATAAACTCATGGAATGTTATTTTGTGTAGTAATTAATTACGCTATCTTCTTTCCTCAAAAGACATACTCTCAATGTTTTCTTGGGCTGTTGTCCACCAATAGGCAAAACAGTGATGAAAAGCTTCCACTGCCAAAAAAGATCAATTTTGCAAAACTAGTCATTGTAACAAGTTGTACGTTTCCAGGAAACAGTCTAGCAGGCAGTGTTAGTTCTGAGAAAAGTCAACAAAGAAAAGGAATTCCACTCCTGTTTAGAACCTTACCTTCTAACAAGAAATATAAGTCGATGGAAAACATGGTCACAACTATTTTATCCCAAAGAGCATAATTAAATTCATACAGCACATATTAACTGTATTCAAAGCCGGACCCATTTTAAAATAGTCCACAATGCAAAATGCCATTTTAATGGTTGTGGGCTTTGCCCCCTCCCTACAGGGAAACCAAAACGCCAAAGACAGGATGCCAAGACAGTAATTTTTGACCACTAATGTAGCGGATAGTAGTAACACCACAAACAGTTAATACTGAAACTACTTCACACTGCCTGGCACTGTAATGTCTCAAGCATCCTAAGGTCCACATGATCAAGTTAACTTAATACAGTTATCCCCCATCGTATACAAGATGCTATTACTTGCCCAAATTTGACCTCAAAGGAATACAGCCCGACATACAGCTTTCTAAAGTACTCTCATCTTCAACATCTCACTATTCTGCTTCTTCTACCTGTCTGAGGCTCAAAGGACAGTTCTGACGTCCCTTAGACCACTGACTTTGTAGGGTGTGACATTAAAAAAACATAATCCTGTTTGAGGTGAAAGATCAGTCTCAACACAGCTGAAACTGGACAAAAAGGGAACTGCTTGTACATGTGCATTAAAATTTGGCCAGTGTTGCAAACTAGTGTTTTGTCAGGTAAACAGAGAATATCAGGTATGCTCAGGCAGCAGACTGTCTCCCAGCAAGAATTATTTGTTTCAAAAGCCATATCCCACAAAATTTCCATCTGTCTTTAAGAATGAAATCACAAAAAACTACTTTAAAAGAGTTTTCACAATGTCAGTACAGATAAAACTGCAATTCAGTCGTTTAAGGCAACTGGAAATTTTTGTGGTCATACATTTGCTATTCAAATGCCTTACAGAGCTTTAAGGTTCGTCTTTTTGTCCCTTTTTACAGAATGACTGAGAAGTTTCATTATGGGAAAACAGAACTTTCATGGTTCTCTCTAATAAATTGCTAAAAGAAAAATTAAATATCCTTCAAGTTTCCCATCCTAGTAAAGTTAAATGTAGCTGCCCTGCACCTAAACAGCATACATCATTCAGTTTCTTGGAGACATTAAAAATAAAATAAAATAAGATAGACAGGAAAAAAGTTTAAAGTCAATATAAAAGCATGGAATTATATTATACTGATTTTCTAAAGATGATGCTTTAAAGGTCAAATTCCAAAAGCAATTAGCAAATAACCTTATCTAGGCTTAACAAGCACAGTTCAGAGAATACTCTTAAAGGAAATACACAGGACTTTGGCCTTTATAAGAAAACTAAGAATTTCCTGCCAGTAAGTAAAGAGCAGACAGCATAGATGATTTCAATACAACTGGAGATTTCAGATATGACTGCCTACATCTCAGTAACCATGCTTGGAAAAAAATTAGCATTCAGTTCCGACGTTAGTGTCTCAGAGAATTTTAAGATGTGATTTACCTTGGTTTAGAATTCATTGCATAGGAAAAAAATAGGAATAAATGGAAGATTGTTAAAAAAAAAAACAAACCCTAGTGTTTAAGAAGCAAAGTGAACTATAGAAAGCAAGATGTTTATGAACATCTCTTGCCGAAAGATGATGAATTGATCATCTAAACGATTTTGCAGAGTCATTATTAAAAATAAACAGTCTGTGAAACTGTCAAACAAGCCCACAAGACCATATACCTGAATTTTTCACTGTCCATGTTCTAGGCTAGAGCTGCCTTCTAAAAGGACGAAATGGGGGAAAAGTAAAACAGAAATGATCATTTCTTTCCTTTAAATAGATTCCTTTTCCTTTCTTTCATGTTTTGATGACGGTCTTGATCACATCTGTCTCCATTACTTCACTTCTTGCTTACAAAAATATAAAGAGGTTTTGTTAGGGTTTTTTTCAAATTTGATTGCATAAACTTATCAGAACACAGTGATTCGACAACCAGATCCATGTGGGAAGAAACCTGAACTTCATCAAGAGGAAAGTGGTGCGGAAAGAATTATTGCAAGGAACTTCTGAGTAACATGTAACAAAGATCTTGGCCACTTCTGCCTGTGTTTCTTTGAGAGTCTTTTTTATTCTGGACTAGCAGAAAGAACAGTGAGAGGAAAGATGAGGTCAGGCAGCTGTAATAAGAAGTTATGGAAGTACAAGCAAGAATTCTTGCTCTGTGAATACAACAGAAACAAACCAGAACCGGCAAGGGTGTGCAGGGTCATCAAGATAGACAGTGAAGATGGACCTCAACACCTCTACATTTTGGAGTAAAGATCAGAGACTCATGTATATAGAAGTAAAGTTTTTACCTAAGTCTTATTTTCTATTTAAAAGGCTATATAATTCCAGTATGAAAGCAGTGTCCCAGGAGTTCTGCCTGGCTCTGAGTTCCCATGCATTCAGCTTCCCAGCTCTTTAGACTGTGGTAAGTTCTCTGCCATTTTCCTTGCTTTCTTTGCAGAACAAAAATAGAACTTTTCACCACATCTTGACCCATTCACCCACCACCAACCACAAGGTGATCAAATTTGCCTACATTTCAAAAGTGGCAGCATTCCCATAGTTGTGAAAACAGAACACATACAAAACATCGCAATCTACCAACTGAACACAGTGAAAGTAGCAAGTACTTGGCCAATAAAGTGACTAATAACAGTTAAAAAAAATAAAACATTTACCTGGTTCTTTTTCCAACTTTGCTTTACAGTTTTTTTACATCTCCAGTTACTGAAGATGCCATGTATTTATTCTTTCCCTTCCAGAATCCACAAAAAAAATATGCATTTAAAAAAAAAATAATTCAATCTTCCTCTACTGGTGATCTTAGTATACAGCAAGTAACTTCATTTAATCAATAGCAGCAAAAGACTAAGATACAGTACAAAAATTAATAGACAAAATAATCGTAGTAATAATAGAAGTACCTACACTAGCATCAGAAGGCCAAATTAATAGAATTAAACTACAGTCTTAAAAAAAAAAAAAATCCACCACCACAGAGATAGAAACATCTTCTCAAACGCAATCTTCTTTCACACACAATCTAAAGACATCTACTTAGAAGAAATAGAAAGCCTTGTAAGAAAAACACAAGTCAAAATCCTCCTATTTTCTATTTTCAGTATCTATTCTTTCATGCTAATAATCTGTTAATCAGACCTTTAGAGTCCTGATTAAACTCAGATCCCTTAGAAATCTCTGAACGAAGTCACTTTATATGCGTATTTTTATCCAACTGCCTTTGCAAGGATTCATTTCATTTTTCCTTATTGAGTAGTCCACCTACAGTCACTCTGTTCCATCTAACATTTTTGCTCAAGCAAAAACACAAGAACACACAGTGCTCAGACAGAAAAGATCACCTACTGAAATCAAATATACTTGCAGAGCCACTAAAATAAAATTACCAATACGGATCATTTTCATTGTCTCTGCTGTTTACCGCCGAGTGGCTCTTCTTAAAATACACAGCCACATGTTTAAATTCAACAGTATTTGTTTACATGCATCTCTCTCCAATAAATCCCCTTGGGAAAACTGGTACAGCATGAAGAGGTGAAACTCATGCTTGAATCATTAACTCTACTTCCTAATAAAAAGCAATAGCATGACAGAAAATACAGAGGCTACCATCTTAATTTTTTTTTTTCTTTTTGCTACAAATAAGGCAGACATTCAAAACCTCTCTTCATTCTCAGCAAGTTACTCATATAGCACAAACACTGACACTACAAATTTTTCAAGAACAACTGTGTGAATAACTAAAAATAATCTCCAAGTATTGTTTGCAGGGCATTTCAAACAAGAAAAGCACCCAGAACTACTGTTTAATAAAATCTTTCACTTCTTGCTCTTTAAAGATTCATGGAGCCCGACAATTTTAGCTCCAGTGGGCAAAGGTGGAGAATAAGTACTCCAAGCATTTCTGCCCCAGTTAGACCTATCTGAACAGCCTATGTAATAGTTAAATGAAGTTCACCATCAAGGTAACTTTTCAAAGCTGACTGACACTGTTCCCCTCCCAGCTACAGCCACACAAGTAAGCTCACACAACAGCTTCAGGTGGGATGTCTGCGAAGGGGGCTATCCACAAGACAAAACAGTGTTGATAGTTAATTATTTTAGCAGAAAATCTGCCTGCTTATTCTTATTGCTCCAATGGCAGACACAGATGATGGCAGATTCTCAGAAAACCTAACAAGCCTGCCTGGCAATTACCAAGCCCAATTACCCTACTGGTTATAAACTGCAGGACCAGTCAGCTTTCCTTCTGCTGGCACACATGTAACCCACACCCAGCCGACTGCTGCCGCTGCTCTCATTCTGCTTACCTGTGCTTGGCAGCAACGGTGACAGTCAAGCACCTGTCAGACACCCCAGGAACACACGTACGGGGAGCAAAAGCTTCCCAGAACTGCCTCTCCTACCGCAGCAGGGCTTAAAATGCCTTTGCTTTTTGTTTTAGGACTTCACAGCCCCATCCACAGAGTGGCCCTTTCCCCACCCAGCCCTCTTTTTACCTGCTACATCGTTAACAATATATACAAAGCTGAATAAGGATGCACTATTTTTTTAATTACAGGGTGTAAAAAGATAAGTTTAAGAAAAAGATTTTTAGTAGCTTTAAAAAAAGTTAGTGACAAAAACTAGCCTGACTGGTTCAAAGCCTGAGATTTCTCCTTTAGGAAAAGGCACACAGAAATCACTTAGCTTTGATCTGTAATTAGTACACACTGTGTTACAGTATCTTATTCTATTACCTGTTCCTTCAGCTACACTATTTTTTTTAAGTCTTTTCAAAAAAGTGAGTACACAAAAAAGCCAAGAATAAAGGTGATACAGAATGTGAAAAAAAAAATAAGGAAAAAAATTTTAAGCTTTTAACTTTTATCGATTATGTAGCTTCAGCAAGGTGCCAAACTGTTCTATATTATAAAACATAACAATATGTTAAACCAAAGAGTACGAGTCAGGAGGTTTGGCATGGGGGGTGAGGGGGGGTGTTTTTTAAATTGAATCTAGCAGTCACGGAAGAAAAAAAAAAAAGGAAAAAAAAAAAAGGAAAACGCACAAGAGACACAGATACTGCTGAAAACCAAAAGAACCAGAATCCATGTTTTAAAATTTGCATTTATAGATCAAGATAAATCAGTATCAAAAAATGAAAATATAGAAACATGCACAAAAAGACTACTTTAAAAATACTTTTTTAATAATCATGACGTCAAATATTTGGACACAAGTATAAGAAAAATCTCAGAATTAAAGCCCCCCTTGAGAGTGTGAGTGCACAGTTTTCAGTTCCATTTTCTTTATGTCAAAAGACCCTTTCCTCATTCCAGACATTCAGCTAATGAGCCACTTGAAAATGTCTCTAGGCTTTATTTATTTGCACTGTTCAAAATCTATTATTAAATATAAGTTTCAAGGAGGGGTACCACTTCCTGGTATGCATCATTGGAATATCAAATTAATAAAATAAACTTTGTGACGTTTACCTTTACAAATGGTCTTAGAAGTGATAAGGTAGTAATATCCCCATTTTAAAGATTATAATGGGAGCACAGAATTAAGATCTAAACTGTTAATTAATTCTGGCACCAATTTAAGCACCTCCTTTCAGCATACTTAGCTTTATGAAACAGTCCATCTTCAAAGCAGTTTTCCACTCAGAACAGATGAAGCTCTGAACGCTCCATACTTCTGCAAATCAAACTCTGAGTTTTACCTTAATTATCAGAAACACAGAATAAGCGATTACAACTCCCACCAAAAAATAGTGAAGTAGTTTATACAGTATCCCTTAGGAACAGTACCAGAGACAGTAAGAAAGGATAGTCTTTGCAAGAGCATTCATTTGTATTAACCATTAAACCTTTGTCTTTCTTGAATTCCCTGCTTTGAAAACCACCGCTGCAGCAAAGGCAGCAGCAAAGATGCAACAAATGGTGGTGCATGTACTACACCATCACGATTTCTACCCAGACTAGCTGCACCCTTAACATTAAATAGAAGTGGTTTTTTGAAGACATAAACTTGTAATTTTCCAGAGTGTAAGATAATCTGTTGTAGGATTTTCTAGCCTTTGAATGCTTGATTTTTCAGATTCAGTGTTGCTTCCTTAGGTTATAAGCAATTCCCTAGATTCAAAAAAGCATAAAAATAACCAAGAAATGCAGGTGCTCTATTATACTGCTATGCACAACCTACCGGCGTTGGCACTTTTGCAGTCACAGCTAGTATTACATCTGACCAAGTAACTCGCACAGAAGAGTACCATCCTTCAGCGGGTAATGGGTAGGCACCACCAGCGGACTTCATCAGTATTTGCCAACGACAGCAGAACAGCAACACTCATGAACCTTGAGTCCCACTCTATGGGGCAGTACGCTACAGGACAGCTTCTTCTTTGTGTTCCCCTGTATTCGATCTGTAATACCTATGCAACCTGCCTCTTCTCTGGCCCCATCCCAGACCTGTCCCTTCATCCCATTTTCTCCATTTAAACAATCGCATCGTGGTCCCGGCCAGTCCAAGTTATCCCACGCAGGCCCTCTCCCTACCAGCAGTCAGCTTCTGTCTCTACGATCTTTGCCCAGTCTGTCCTACCTCTGGCAACACACTAGCTCTTCTCAATATCACTGTGCTCGTGTCCGGTATTGGGATTCCCATTCTAGTTTCCCAACCCATCGCTCTTATATTCATTCTCTTACGCTCCTCAGTCTCTACTGCCCTGTGTCCTAACTTCCCAGTCTACCTTCTCTCAAAAACTGCTAACCAGCTAGTTCCAGTCCACTTGTCTTCCCTATTCCCAGTCAGATCCTCTCTCTCCCCACTTAAGGATCACTTAGCTGCTTCTGGCAGCCCACTCTTCTGTCTGCCTAGTCTTTTGTCTTCTTCACATTCACCTCACATTACTCCCTTCCCCATGCTGTTAGAAAGAATAAATACCCACTGAGAGACAGGAAAGCTTCAGCCCTCCAAAGCATCTGGAAAAAGCTATTTCTGGCAAAGCCACTTCAAGTCACCCATACTATAGGCTGAAACATAGTCACTCAGGTAGTATGCAAAGCTGTCAGCTCTAAGAGATGCAAAAGATTCACACAGCTCCACATGTACAGAAATTCTCCACTTTGGCTGCTGTGACCCAGCAATTTCTATTAAGCACATATGAACTTTTGTGTAAGAATTTCAGTTTAGGTGAGTTTTCACAGCCATTACTGTAACAAAAACCCCCTTCCCAAGTTTTAAGTCTCTGTTTCAAGGCACAGATGCCTACAATATTTCAGGTACAGTGGTTGCTAGATTTTAAAACAAATAAATAGATTTAAAAACAAACTAACAAATGTACATCTCAGCAGAGCAATGTATTTTTTCCTTAGCCATCTACTAAATCATGTAACATTTTTGGAAACATACACCCTCAAGCGGGCAGCTGGCATGCAACATTTTAGTACAAAATTGTTATGTTTTGACAAACTGAAAACACTTTCTCACACAGCGAAATCTTTGGCAACCCTAACAGCAAACAGACAGAATTACTGTCCTGTTACATGTGTGTGCGCACAGCAGAATACAGCTTCTGCAACACTGCCATTCAAAGTACATCGGAGACATTGTCCCACCAGCCTTCCAAACATGAGTACCAACTACGTCCTACAACTGCTAAAACTGCAAATCATTGTTTTGGATTATTAAGAGATAGCCACACAGTATAGTCAGTTAATAGTTGAGGGTTTCCCAAAAAACTAGGGTCATGCCCTGGGAAGGGTTAAACACCTGACCTACTAGACTGACACCGCACCTCTTCCTTACATGGGTGCTTCCCTAAATTCATACTCCCAACAAATCTTTCAATTATCACAGCAAAAGAAAAAAATCACTCTTGCAAATAAACAGAAGTTAAACTATAGCTAACGTGTGCTGTCAATATTAATCAAATAATGCCACTTTCTGCAAAACCATCTCTATTTCTAGCACATTCCCAGGACAGCAATCCACCAGAAAATAGTTTGAAAAAACAAGCGACAAGTTTCCATTCTTAGCAATGTAACTAGCTTCACTGCAGTGAGGACAGTTAACCACGGGCTACTAGCCATCCAGCAATCCAGGCAGCTAGTTTCCAGACAGAAAAAGGTAAATGGCTTCCGTAGCAGTACGTGCCCCCTCAGCGCTGCCACGCTGCAACAACAGTGGGGCAAGATGCACCAAGGCCATAAAAGCACCTCATGCAGAAGTTTGACCTGCGCTTGATCACCACCCCAGTTCAGACTGATGACAGCCACCATTGAACACTTAAGATAAGGCTCACTGTAATAACTACCCTGTGCCCCTCTGTCCCTTCTAGGTCTGCTGCTATTACAGCAAGTCTATAGGCTGTCATCTCACGCTGCAGCCTCCTCACACTGTAACACACCCGGGCTGCAGTCACACAGGTTCTGCAATGCAGGCGTGCTTCACAGGGGCAGGAGCAGCATTCTGGGCTGGCAAAGCTGCCAATGACTGAAGCTAAAAATGCTTCCACTTTTAAAGCCCTTGGAAAAGGAGCAAGTTGTCCCATAATGCAGCACAGGCGAGGCAGTGAACCCTGGAGCACTGCAAAGAAGTTCCAAAAAACACTCACTGCTATTTTGGCATGGGGAGAAGACAGAGGGTCTGCAGCCCAGACCATGCGGAGAGAAGAAATTGCCTGATGCAATTTCACACAGTGAAGACTAAAATATCCACCACTGGTGAAACATCAGAATGATAATCAATGATATTTCAAACAAGTCTAAACAGAGCTCCAGCAATGAGCAATTTAGATATGCATCAGTTCCTTGGAAAGTGATATCCCTGTATTTTAAGTGTCCTATAAAACCCCAGTATGTTTAAGGACAAAGAATTCATTGTTCCTAACTGCAGAAACCTAAGATACCAACATGAACTTCATACTGATGCGAAGTTTTAAAATATTTGTCTTACTTTACCTAGCTAATTATAGTATGTTTGCGGGGTTTTCAATTTAAAGTTAAAAAAAAATACACAAGAAAAAAATGTTCTCTGAAAGGTGGATGAAGTGCCTGTGATACCAGGTGGTTGATGGAATTGAACATGTTATTGGCAGTTTGACTTTGACACAGTTGGAGTATGAGTTGGAACCTGAATTAACCCTTAACCAGCACTCTGCATGTCCTGCTGAGCACTTCGTTAAGCACCAGCAAATCCTTTTGTTCAGGAGAGGAACTTCAGAAAGGATGCACCTCCACAGGATGAAGGAGCTGACTGGAAGTTCACCGTAAGGAATGAGCTCAGCAAAACTAGGGGACAGGTAAAGGTAATTCCAGCAGGGGGAGACCGCAACCAATGACTCATTAAATCCCCCAGACCCAAAAGAAGTTGAGATTGAGCATGTGAACTAATTAACATGAGAAGCAAGAGAATTATTTCATGAATGGGGAAAGAGTACTAAGCAATGAAGGAGCTGGGTAACTTGTAACCAACGAAGGCTGACATCTTTGTATGCTAAACTGTATAAATAGCATGAAAGTGTTGACGGACGGGGAGCTAGGCATTTGTGCCTTACTGCCTAGCTCCCTGCTCTGTGCAAAGGAATAAGGAATATCCCAACCTGGTGTGTGAATTGGCACTGCACATCAGGAATTAATCTGCTTGCGGCGGGACAACATCTAGGTAACATCTTGTAGAATACAATTTTTTTCCATCTACCTTGAGAAAGCTGCAAACATATTTTCAACTTTTTAGATGAAAGCTTTCATGCTTGTTCCCAAAACACTGACAACTTCCTTAAGATCTGTATTACATGTTCAGTTTAAAGTTCGCCTTTTGTTTTTTTGTGGTATGTTAGGATTATTTGCCAGAAAAACTAAAAATATCTGCAGAAATGCAATAGACCCAAGAAATTTATTCATGACTTAAAGGAAATGTTATCAAAACTAAAATTTATTTTAATCTTAAATATGCTAATTATTTTGCAAGATAGTTCAAATTCTCTTGTTTCAACACCTTCAGCACAGGCTTTACTATCTAGTTCTTTTTACCGAATCATTATTATTATTTATACGATTTATATTTATTTATATAATAAATAATTTAGTATTTTCTTGATTAATGCAATTACTAGTTTCTAATGCACTTAGTAGATTCTTCTTCATTTTTAGGGCATTTTCTTTATCCAATATATCAATTGTTGCTTTTTTTAAAAAAAAAAAAAATCCCAAACTAAAAATGCCCACAGAACAATTTTCGCCCTGTTGCTGTCTGTGGTGGTGGAGAACCATGACGAATAGGAAAAGAGACCAAGGCTCAAACCTGCTCTACAACGTATCTTTCTATTGCAAAGCGAGGTGGTATTACAAGGTAACAACAGGAGTCATCATGAACTACCCTTAACCTTGGTAGCCATATACCATCACCATGTTTCCATACTACAGACCACCGACAAGAACAGCAGACTATGAGCAACTGGGAACTAGCACAATAGTTACTAAAAACTTCCTTGTAAAAATCTTTGATGTAATAGTATCCAGCAGCCTAATGCACAGAGGCAGAAAAATCACAAATTTTTCCTTCTTTCACCACCCCTACACAGGGGCTGCACAGTACTGAGGTACATATTCTAGGGCAAAACTAACTGTAAGTCAAATGCAAGTATTTCCCCCTTCCCGATAACGTCTGGCTCTCAGTATTACTGACACACCGCATCTCAGAATTCTACCAGGCCATTAAAAGCTGTAAGATAAGAAAGCTTCAATTTTGGTTCCTCCTACTTTTGAGAATGTATGCTGATGTACTGAAACATCTCCCTGTGACAGAGGTAATTAAAAATAATTAGGGTGAAGCGGATTAAATGTCTGTATGTACATACATAAACAGACAGAGAGAACACATGAGATGCCACTCACTTCATTATGTGATTTGTAAATGCCAATGCAGAGCTGCTTTTTTTTTTTTGGTCATACAGCAGATTCTATGAACTCTATTAGAATCCATATGAACACACAAAGTGATTCTCCTCAGTTGTCTACTCAATGGGGACAAAGAGAGTATTATTCACAGGTAACAAGAGGGATGGTGTAAAAGCTGGGCAGCAAGGACGGGGTTCATTGAGGGAGGAACTAAAGAATTCATTAAGGTGCCATGTAAGGCACAGCAGCTTTGTAAGTATTCTCTGGTGTGCCAATAATGTCCTAACAAACACCCCAGTAAATGAGTTAAGTCGTTTTCCCTCACATTAACACTGGTTTCAGTGTCATTCAAGCTGTGGTCATTTACAGTTTCAAAAAACATGCTTGATCCTTTCTATAAATCACACAAGCAGCCTGGTACCCAAACACTCTTCTGGGGGTGCCACAACATTTTCCAACAAACTTAGAACAGCATTCTAGCAAGAACGCTGGAAACCAGAGCAGGATTTGTTTGGTTTAGTAACACAGTTACTTGCCCCAGTGGTGTAACAGGCAGCCGCCCTGCTAGGAATTTCCCATACCATTACATACCATTTATTTTTCAGGCAATTTTTAAAATACTTCTTTTAGAAGATGCTATATAACTGATGCACCCCACATTTAAACTCATACTAAGTAGTCTACCAAATCATATCCTCCACCAGCAGCATGAAGACGGAGTGCATTGTGACACCTCATACATATTTAATAATAGCCTGATAGGCTGTCATTAACATCAAACAGCAATCTAAGTTTGCTACATTAAATGTGATCCCTGAGTTAAGAGCACAATCACAAAGTGCCTCGAAGATCGCGCCTGTAAGAAATACCCACCAACTTGGACAAGGTGTAATGAGGCCAACTTTACTGAAGAAGCCATTATTCACATGCTGGATTTAAAATTATTTTAAAAAAAGAAAAAAAAAAAAGAAAGGAAAAAGAAAAAGCTTCAATGGGTCATAAGACCAGACATGCCATGAGGCAATCTGTCACGAAGTACTCATATTAATAACTGTTGTGTCAAAACTGAACATTCAAAAGAAAAGACAAACCTTCCTTTATATGTTTCATGAGATGTAAGCCCACGGAATTAGTAATTCGTAAAATGGACGAAAAAAATCAGATTTGGATACAACTATTAACAGAACCCTGTCAACCTCTTTAGAACCAGATTTTGACTGTCCTACCTTACAATTGTAACTCTAGAGGGGAATATTCTTCAAAAGCTAAAAAAAAAAAAAATTCAGTATGAGAGTCATTAATGAAGAAATTAAGATTCTCTATTCATGTAGGTCCTAAGCAAAACAGCAGAACTCTGCTTTGTGCCCAGCTATTGCTGAGCAAATGCTAATTGGCTGGCACTATTTTCTCCGTTGTGTTGACAACAATAACGTTGGTGTGCACACAAGAAAGCACACCAAAGAAACATACTAAAATCAAGAGCCAGTGGAAGAAAGGGTAGGGAAAGAGGGGAAGTAGCAGAATAGAAAGCTTATATTGGCCAACGGTCTCGGACAAATTTTTCTGATTAGCTGAAGAACAGGCATTTAAAGATTACAAAAGCAAGCAATTAACCCGTAATGCAACACCACATATCATTAATTTCACTGCATCTGATTTCAGTCAAATATGAAATATTTTTCCAGAATATTTGTTAGTCTCAAGATAAAGAAAAATTTAACTAAACATATAAAATAATGTAGTTATTTCCATTTTAACCACTATTTTGTTTGCTAAATTGGTCAGCAGTTAAAGCTCAAGACCAAGACCTAGAAGAAACAACTTCTGCCTTGACACCAGCCCTCCTCTACTTTCACTATTATAGTTAACATAGAATATAGAGATAGATACATATAGAGAGATAAAACAGAATATTAGAACACAAAACACAACTGTGCCAAGAATCAGGAATGCTGTCAAAATGTATTGTTCTAAATTGTGGTGGCAGTGCTTTCCTTCAGTTTTTCTTCTTCTATCCAGCACTAACATAATTTCAGTCTATTTATGTCCCCACTGCACTTACTTTCTGGACAACAATGTTAAAAATACTTACATAAGCATCAATATTGGACATTGATTTTAAAAATCAGTCTAAACACTCCACTTCACAGTTCCTAACATTTTCACTGCATTTCATGCAGCAATAAGCATGCAGAATGAAAAGCTAAAGTTGTTGAATGTTACAAGCTTTTAATTTTTTTAAAAAAGTTAACTCGTACCTTTATCATTCTAGAGAGATCTCCAGCATCTGCTAATTCCAACACTATGTTCAGTTCATTGTCTTCGATGAATGAGGCATAGTATTTAATTACATTGGGATGATTCAGTTGCTAAGAAAGCAGAATAATAATGCACATTTTAGTGTAAAGTGTCTGATCTTTTAAGACTGACAAATGAAACATTATTACTTAGGCAAACAAAACAACCCCTACAACCTATTTCAGTATGATACAAAAAGTATATGCTTACCAGCAGCATTTACAAGAAATATATTGCAAGAACATTATGATTTAAGTTGCAATTTTAGAGGAATTTTGCTTCAATGTATCTATGCAATAGCACACTAAACTGTTACCTGAAACAGCAAAGTCAATTTCTGAAATCAGTATTTTACTGTACAGAGTACACAGTTTAAAATACTGTGTACTTTTAGCAGAACTTCTACTTGAAGAGTTACCTATTCTTCTATAGGATTTACTTCTCAACATTAATTTTATAAGCAATAAAGATTAAAAAACTCCTTTACAGATAAAACAGTGGTCACCTCCAGTATATCTATGAAGAACTTAATATACTTTGATGATGGCTGCACACCTTTTAAACAAATCTTTTACCTTAAGAAGATCTATTTCTTTGATGCAGTCAGCACGGGCTTTGGCATCCATTAAATCAAATATCTATGGACAAGAGATAAGACATTTTTAAGTGATAAAAATACAGCAAATTGAGTGATCATTATTTCATAGCATAAAGCTACCCGAGTTATGCACTTCATGGCAAGATGTAACACTACAGTAAGACATATTCCTAATATTCTTAATGCTCTGATTTAATGTACAGATTCGCTGCTATATCGATTCTTTTAGCCCCCTTGTAGGAAACAAGTTCATTGTAAGTAAATTTTCCAATTACTTAGTCGCCATCTCCACATATCTGTTCAAACACGCAGCAATAATTCATCACATTTCCTTCAAGTTGGTTTTAATCCAAATCTCAGCATCGTCTCCCATTCCTGCCACACCATTATCACAAACTGATTCTTTCTAGTACTAAGAATACCTTTTTTCCCTAGTCTCTTGCTACAGTCTTCATTTTCTATTCTAAGTAATGCATACACTTTTACTCTATCTCAGGATCAAAACTCCATTGTCACCTCCAGTTCTTTCTCCCCATTTCCTTGTCTCCAGTAAGCAAGGAAGGGATTTGGGTTCCGTAATTTGTTTACTGGAGTCACTTCTTTCTAAGCCCTCATCTGTCACCTTGACTTTTACAGCCTTTTACAGTCAGACATCTCTGCTTTTCATTTTTTTCCCCACCTCCCATCTGCTCCATATTACTCTGCAATCTATCTCATTTGCATCTCCCCCAGTTAACCACGTTACTCTCCACTAATTTCAATTTTTGCTTGGAGTAATTTTTCCAGCCATTAGAGTCCTTGTCCATGTTTTACACATCTATATTTAACCCAATATCGTTCTATTTTCACTCCCTTTTTTTAACACCTTTGGGTTCCTTCCTCACTTCACTTTCTCAAATGCGCATCGCCATACACTGCCACCAACCACTTCCCTTAGAAGTGACCAAAATGTTCCTTCTTCAAGGAACCCTTTCTCTCTCATTTGAAATAACTTTCTGAATAAACAAACCACCCCCCACATCTCACCCCCTGCCCCACCCCCCAAAAAAAAAAAACCCACAAAAAAACCCAAACAACACACACCCCATACATACAAACACCCTCATCAATTTCCGTGTGGTCTGCCTATTACATTTTGAGCTATCCAGAAGAGTAATAGAGATGCACTATGAGGTTTAGCAATTGCCACAACATTTATGATACTATCTTTCCCAGTTACACCTTTTCAATGTAAATTATTTCTTTCTGGATAGTCTCCAGGAAAAGATGCTATGTACTGTTAAAGTCACTGGTACCTGGTTCCATCAGCTCGAAAAGATCAAAAGCTCAACAGCTGACCACTTCCATTTCATATCTTGCCAAGAACCCCAGAAACAAAAATAAGGATTAACAGAATTTAGAGTACTGAATGTCTGCAGAGAGGTCATCTCTTATACTGACTGTGTAACTGTCCATGTGAATCACAGTCTTTACTCAAAGAAGTTCAAACAAATCAGTAAGTCCACATATGACCTGCTAAACCACATCTTCACTTTGTATGCCACTATGCAAAGTAAGTTTGTCATTCCCTTAATCAACTGAAAGGCAAAGTCTAGAGACTTCATGCATAGAGCAAACATGCCCTTGACTAGCCACTGCTTCCCTTCAGACACCCAACCTTCTGTCTTCAGAGCTGGCATAAGAAAAAACAGCCTGGAGTGGATACAAGATTCACTTTTTGACCAAAAAGACAAGTCTACGTCAAGAACTCAAATGCCTGACTCCAGGATAGTAAGAAGAAAAAGGAGAGGAGGAAACAAAGAAGAAAACAGAACTAGTTACCAAGAAAGAAAGGGAACAAACCAATTCACAACTACTTGTATATTAACGCCAGGATGATGGGAAGCAATTGTTCAAGAAGGAGATTGGGGGGGACTCAATAGAAACACAGCAGGGTAAGCCACAATAAAGGAACACTAACACTAAGAAATAAAGCAATTTCAGATGTAGTAGAAGAAAAGAGTTAGTACTATATATGAAATTACAGATACAAGAAGGTAAATAACACTGATGAAAAAGACAGAAAAGGTACTTTATGAATTAAGGCTGGGAACTTAGAGAAGGACATGAAATAGCATCTGTTACAGATCTCAGCTCTGAATGAAAAAAACACTGCTCTTTAATCCTTTGGACAATAGACTAAAGTCCTAGTGTTTGGCACAGTCATGAAAGCCTGTAATGATTTTTTTTCTAGGAAACTTAGGAAAGTTCTAAACATGAAAGTGAGCACATTAACTGAGGAAGTACTGGGAAGGCACAAGATCATAACTGCCTTTCCCCGTAGCCCAGCAAATGGAAAATTTTATACCTCCTCTCCCATAAGCAATCAATGGAAGTGTGTACGGGGGAGCAGGGAAAAAAAGGGACAGGTACAGGGATGCGTTTTGAAGTTCACACCTTTGCTAAATTCTAAATAATCGTGAGATAAGAACACTCCTTATGACATAGAACTCCAAAACACTGGAGAACCTAATCAAAGCTGCAGCAGGAATTTTAGAAAACTGTACACAAATTGTCTCCTGGTACCATTTGGAGAAATTACCCAAAGTACAATTTCAAGATTCAAAAGAATTTCTTTTCATGAAAAAGCAGGGTGGTTTGTACCTGGTAATGGCTGTTCCAACCTGCCAAAGGGCACGTTACCTTGGCTGCACAGGGAGCACTTCCCTACACACTGCACAAGCAGATTTTGTGAGCCCTAGGCTCAGAACTGTGAAAGATCTAGGACCAAGGCCTAGGAAAGAAAGACAAATTTTTGTTTGTGTATTCTGGCTACTCTTCCCAGCAATTCTAATTTGTTATTAAACAGCCTGGAGTATACTAAACCAAGCAGCTGTTCTCACAAAAGGACAGACTGGAGTTTTATAAACATGACTCCCTATACTGCTGTAAGAAGCGTAGCAAAAGAGTGGCACATTTGTCACAGCTTCAGCTAAACAGAGTATTTCAAACATTACCTGAATAAAAGAAAGGAAGAAAAAACCTGAGTCTTAAGATGATCCTTACAAACACAATCCTTACACAGACAATCTGGAGATCTATTGTATATTGCTCTTGAGGTTCTCCATTAGACTTTGGCCCTAACCTTAAAAGTCTATAAATAACTTTCCCAAAAATTCAGAATTTCAGTTTCACAGGCACTAACCTCTTCCAACGATCAGGCTAGGAAAAAAAAAACCCACAACCCAAAACAACAACAATAGAATAAAATAAAAAATTTTCAAAAAAGCCACTCAATCCATGGCCTCTGAAGAACCTCTGCCCTATCATACCAGATTCAAGCAGTTTGCAGAGATTTTCTTTCTGAAGAGATTATCTTTCCATTTTGCCAAACTGCTACAGCTCAGATCAGAGGCTCCTAGTGTAATAGCCCATGTCAGTTCACACACGGGGCTACTGTAAACAAAATGAAAAAGCCTCCACGCTCCATCACCAGAAGACGACTCAACACTGAAGAACATCTTACTCCAAAAAAAACAAGCTGCAGTAAAAGATTTTAAGAGCTTAAGAACATCCTTCCAAGTGCATGTCAAAATTAGATGTGGCACCTGGCAGCACTCAGAAGGCTTATTTTGCAGGAGCTGTCGCAGACCAGATGATGGTGCAGCAGAAGCTGGTCTTTCCTTGTGGTTAATGCAGCCTGGCCATTAACGTAACAATAGGAAGCGATATCAGTATTTCCATCACAACCGTAACAGCTTATAGCTTTGCAAACAGACTCATTCCATCTTCAGCTACTGTTACTCAGCAAGCCAACCTGAAAGGTCAGCTTACCTTCCCAGCTCTCTACCCCAAGCGTGGCACACTGACTCATCCCACTGTGAAGGCAGTACTGCCTTGTTATTAGCAGGGCACAGGCCCAGGACTGCCCCAGATGTGCTATTGAAGGATACCAACCTTTTGTCTGGACTTCTCCTGCACTTACTTTTTTGAGCTTGGCTTTAGCTGTAGCAGCACATGCCTTGCAGCTGAGTGACTTAACTATAAGGAAGTCATTACAGCTGAATGACTTCTGTCTAGCTCATTTTTAGATTCAACTCAGCTTTGTGCAACTACAGTCTTAAGGAAATTATAGCAGATACAATACAGGTGTAACAAAACCAGAGCCATTAACATCTGTAAGCTTTCAGATCAACACAAAGCATTAGCAACCGACCACTTGAAAACACCCAGCAAAATCTCACATAAAGCCACCACCCAGCATCCTCCTCCCAGCAGAGCTCAGGACACTGATGATGCTCCATACAGCAATTATTGGAAACTAGTAGTAATTAGACTATATTGTTAGCCAATTACAGTGATACCAACACTTGAAAACTGCTGCATTTTGATTAGACTGCTAGGGCATTAATTAGACTAACAATAAATTCTAATTCTTGACTCCATTTATGAGGTCAGGATCACAGGGTAATTCAGGTTGGAGGTGTGTTTCTCTAGTCAGCACAAATTGCACAGTGTAATATACTCTTATTTAAAATTGTAATTATTTTCCCCCAATTTCTATTTTCAAGGACTAAAAGATCAACATTTCTACAAAGGAATTATGTTTGCAGTGAAAAACCTAATAATAGAAAAAATTATAGTAAATATTTTTATCATATGCCAGTTTTCATGAAGAGTGTAATCAAAAAAAAATATCAGTGTGGTAAGCACTACACCTTAGTTCGCAAATACAGCTGAAGAGACTTAAGACAGCTTTTTAAAAGTCCTCAGCATATTTTTTTTTCCACTTTGCAAAAATGCTAAGTGAAACAAAAAGTCCATTTCTAGGTCTCAGTTTTTCATTTCCTACTTAAATCAATAGCATACAAAGGAAAAGCAGAAGGACAAGCATGCACTGATACTCACTTCAAAATATTCCCCTCTATGTGCTATGCAGCTAAGGGATCTCTGGTACCTTTGCACCGAATCACTTCTCCGGTACCTTCATATGAGCATAGATTATAGTTTTATTCTTTCAGCATTCTAGAAATGCCAGTTGTAAGTACTGCCAAGAGATAGCAGTAATTTTAGAATCGTTTCTAAGCTATTGTAAACCACAGAGCAGGAACTGTTCCCTATGCAGACGTGTAAACTAAACAAAGAGGTTGCAATACATGAGATCAACTTCCCGAGTGAAGTTCTTACATGCATGCTCACACGTGCAAGTAGAGCTCCTAGAAAACTACCTGCATAATAAGATGGTTTAGAAACAAATTAACCACCAGATGGAAAACATCAGGCCTTGGGTTCTAAGTGTAGACTATCTGATCAATTACCAGCTACCAATTTAGCACATCATCTGAAGTAACATGCCGAGCTGGGAATCTACTTGATTCTTCTTGCTGGTAAGTCCATCACTATTCCAGATTTTCTTCTTGAGTTTTGAAAAGGATAAAGGTCTTTCTAACCTCACCATTTAAAGAACAATTTACCCAACTTCTGTTTGAAATTCTGCATAAAATAAAAATACCAAAAAGTTATTTCCAAAGCAAAACACAAGCATGACTGCTGTAAAACTACCCAGAAGTAAGCAAAATGAAGACTTGTATGCACATCAAGAGAGAGTATACCGAAGAGCAACAACAAGCATTAGAGTATTTTGCCACCAGGAACTGCTGTGCTGAGACAACAGCCCTTCATAAAGTGTGAAATTAGAAGTGCTTTCCTAAGATTAATTATCTCTAATTCAGGCCTGATGTAGCAATCCACTGACAATGCACAATGAATAATGAATGTAAGTGCTAGATAAAAGGATTCATTGTCTCAATCTCTAACACAGGGGTCTCCAATTTTAGAATGAAAGGGAAGGAAAGGTGGAACAACATAAGGCAGAAACTTAATGAATCTGGAAATTTGTTGAAATATGCAGTTTCACATAATGATTTCAGTTTTGAAAAAACAGCAAGTGAACTCATACAGCCTTGCAGTTGCTGACTTCAGACTTTACTCTTTTGCTCTTTAAGGATGTTTTCTGAGCATTTGTTCCAGTCTCTAGCAGCTGCTTACCTCCCCTTGCCAGTTACCACTGGAGCGCTCATTGCTCTGAACACCATGCCATACCCCAGGGTACCTGGTGGGGATGATTCTGTTGCAAGGGTTACCGAGGGTGCCAGTAGCAGAGACATGCGGCTTCTTCCTCAGGCACCACCTTTCAGTATAGTTTGGACCTCACACTTAACACGTTAAGAAACTGATATTGAAGCTCTTCAGACTTACACTGCTCTGTTCATAGTTTATCTGTGGCTGGTCTTGCCTGCTATTTCTTTGACTCAAAGTGTAGTTTAGACATTAACAAAAGAAATGAATATTTGGGGTTTAATTCTGGTTTTATTTAGGTAATATTTCAACAGCATAGTTCAGAAACAGAGTTCGATGGGAGAAAAAAAAAAAAAAAGGAGAACATTGCCTTCATTACAAGGCAGCAAATCACACATGGAGGATGAAGCACAAAGGGTACAACAAGAAATTGGTTAAATTACTGCTGGTGAAATTACTAGAAAGAAACTGCAAATTAAACAGTTTTCACTCTGCAACATATCCTACTGGAAATCAAAACAGGAATATTACTTCATCATGTCATCTGGACTCAACAGCAACTATGAAATCAGAGAGTGGTTTCTGTCACCATCTGCTTGTCCTTTCTCCTAGAGCATCTTACTGCCACTTGCTTCTGCTCACATTTACTTCCACAAACATACATTTTGTACACTTGAATGTAAGATTTATCAATATTGTACATATTTCAGCCAAATAAAATTTTAATAGCAGAAAATAAACATTCTTGTTGGAAAGCTTCATAAGAACTCAAAACTGGCAATCCTTTTGGAACCAAAAATGGCCTGAGATTCAGTAACTCTTTAAGGGACAACTGAAGAATTCTAAGTCACATCAGCCCTTGAAGGTAGAGGCAAACATGTGGAGCCCCTGATCAAATACACATAAAGAGAACAGCTACACACCCAATCCAGCCAGGAAAATGAAATGGGGAGGGGGTGGAACGGACACTACTTGCACGATCAGAGAGGAAGGCACGAAGTAGTCAAGATGTGAGACAAGAATGAAAGATGCGAGATGAAAATAGGGAAGTAGAAGAAAGTCCAGATGTTAGTTACGGTATTTAATGCAACGTACAGCATTTAGAGACACTGTCTCAGTGTGGAAATGTGGAAAGCAGTATCCATGCACAGGTCTAAAACAGAGAGAATAGAGCCTCTTCCTCATGACAAAGAGCAGCATACCTCCTATTTTGTCCATGCTGAGCTTCCATTAATGAGGCAACAGAAAAAAAGGCAGTATTTTAATTTGAATAAAACATGACTGACATTACAAGCAAAATATGCACCATCATAGAGCAGACCCACAAGAGCTCCTCTGAAAAAGCAATCACTTCTCACCACAAGGTATTTATGAAAACAAATTTTATACTGAAATTAAGTATTGTGACCATATCAAACAAAAATATTTCTACAGAATCTTAGGGAAGGTCACAGAAGCACAGTAACAATTAAGATGGTCTTCTGCCCAAATGCAACAGCTTTAGACATCAACTATGCAGACCAAAACAGCTGTGCCAAATGAACACTCAGTGCTGCCACAAGCCTTTTGAAATCCAGTTAACATTTCATTGTATGCTTTGGAATTGTTTTCCCTTACAGGTTAACCAAACCTCCTTTTCCATTCAGACAATCATCTTCTACATACATCCAGCCTTCATATGGAACGTGATTTTACAGTTCACAGAACATAAGCCCTCCTGACGTGCACTATGCAATAAAATTCAACAGAAAACCAACAGCATATGTTGAATACTTTGAGACAACTGGAACATTATCAGGATAAAGCCGTTCAGGAGAGGCACAACTCTTTAACCCTATTTCCTACCAACCACCAAGTATATTCTTAGAAATTTACTAAATGGTTAAATAAAAATCAAACACAGAAGCTTTTCTGCTAT